>NC_081294.1:117285000-117585000 GCF_030435805.1 Mustela lutreola
ATGCCTGATCTTCCAACCAAATGGAAACTAAATTTTTCAGTTAATAGTATGAAATAAGTTGGTACTGCCAATGCATTTCTCAGTGAACAAAATGGTAATATTAAGAAAACATCAATTGGTATTAACTAGCAGTTTGAACAGAGGCCACACCACTGAGTGGATAAGGAAATAAAATTGCTTTCTCAGTCCTGGAGCCATATTATTCAAGTTTTTGAGGCTCAGAGAGAAAAAGCTTGTGCATCTTACATTGCTCTTGCCTTTCTTAAAGATTATCATAAAATTTTATTCCCAGAAGTTATCTTGAGTACTAAATTTTCTAAAGAATGATTTTTGGTAAGTCAGGATTATGTGATTAAGGTTTCACAAAGTCTCAACTGAAATTAATTTCTAGAAGACACTATCCCACATCCCCTGATTCAGCATTTCATTCTTTATACTTTCACAATAATGTCAGCCTACAGGCAATTTTACCAGCCAATTTTTACCCTATTTTTAGATTGTTATTAGGATAATATGTGTGATACATCTGAGAAAGGAAGCAAAATAATGATATGAAAAAAATACGCTATTCATATTTATAAAGGTGAGTTTTGTGAAGTCTCAAATTTAGCTAATTTTGCTTCAGAGGATGAAAGAGCACACCTTAGGCACAACTTGTCCATTTTTTACTCACTCATCTAAGGTCTTAAACATCACTTTGTAAATGATACTTTGCATTATTGTAAGTAATTTCTCAAGCATAAAACCAGGACTGAATATTTTGCTCTTGAAAAGAAATTGTGCTGTTGTTAGAATACCCAAAAACAAATACTGTGAAGATTCTTTTTTCTTACATTGATCATGAAGGGTAATCAATTTTGCATAAGTTAGTAAGACATGTATCTTACAGAAAAAGAATATATATGTATTTTTTAATAAGCCACTCTAAGTAAGCAAGAGTAGTAGATCCATGAACACTGAATAGTGAAAATCTTTATTCTCAGCAAATTTGTGATACTTTAAGTTAGCAATATGCTATCTGTAAGAAATAGGGACCATGAATAGCAATTGTCCAAAGTTAAATGAAAACTGTTCATATATGATCAAAAGGCCTTTATTAAGCATATGATTGCTAAAATGTATGTACTGTTTTCTTTATGCGAAGCCAGTGTTTACTGATAAAAACTTTGAAAATTGAGATGCAGTGGAACTACATAAGGGAAAAGAAATTATAGTTGCCGTATTTGAATGCACAATATTTTGAAAGCAAATAAAAAATCCATTTTTATGTCTTGTTTATAATTGAGTCGGGTCACAACCTTTTTGAAAATTACATGATATATGTTACTTATGCCACAAGACCTTTCTGATCTTCTGTTGACTTGGAGTTTTGACCTTGCCTCAGAACACAAAGCCTTCGTGTTAACTGATGGAGAGGTCACTGAGCTTACAGCATAGTGTTGGTGTTTTACTTTAACAGTTCAATAATAAGGTGAAGGGGAACACTCCTTAGAGTGACTGCAATAGATTTATTGCCTTTTTGTTATTAAAACCTCTTAAGATAATTGTTTTCAGAATTACAATAAAATCTTTTTAGAATTTTCTAGACTTAACATGGATTTTTGCTGGTCAGATTCCGCTTGTCCTGTTTCACATTGTGTTAAATTTCATCATTACATTTGTAACATTTGAGAACTCTTGGAAAGTGTACTTAAAATCTATTACCCAACTAGAAATATACTGTATATATTTCTCCTTAAGAAAACAAGAATAGATCATGGTTTTGTTCCTCAAAATGACTGTATTAAATGTGTAAAATGTTGTTCATACATTTATGGATGTGTAAACATGTTAAAGTTTATATGTAAATATTTATTTAATGTAGGCAAGATCATAAAAACATATTTCAGTTGGACATATTAATATTATAAACCTCATGTAGGGATTGGAAAGTCAAACTTCAAAAGAAAATCAATGTGCTTTTCTAGAATGTATCATGTCTGAATAAAGCATCTACATGTTTGACTTTTAAAACAGCAGTTTGTAAACTAGGTTAGTTTTCTCTAAAGCCACTAAAAATCTAGATGACTTTAAACATTAGTTTTTCTAACTAAAGCTTCTAAATGAGAATTTATGATCATTTTACTTAAGGTATCCAATCAGAGCTGGTGAAGTCTATGTAAACATTAGAATTCATGAAGGTCCCCTTTGGAGAATTAATTCCTCTAGCCCCAGAGTTTCAGATGTTAAAGAAAAAGTTGACCTAGTGTTAGGGAAACAGTATATTAGGGAATTTGAAATGTAAAACTTTTTCATATCAGTCATTATGACTTTAGAATTTTATTGATAAAATCATAGTAAACAATTCTCCATGTTTGATTTTAATGGAGAGGTTTTTAGTGTGTGAGTTCTCTATTTATTCAAGAATTTTACCTTAAATATTTTCTAATGATTTACCAAAATAAAAAGAAGAAATGAACTAATTTCATTGTTTTTCTTCTTTTTGATATGAGCTTTATTGATGTATAGTTAACAAAGTGCATGCATCTTACATATATATAGTTTGATGAGATTTCACAAATATATCTATCAATGTAGCCATCATGGTCACAATCAAAATGCTCAACAGTTGTATCACCCCAAAAAGTATTCCTGTCACTCTTGGACCTCAATCTTCCCAACCCCAGAATCAGCTGTCAACCTGGGATGTCTTAGAGTATTTATGCTTATTCTGGAATTTTAAATAAATGAAAGAAAGCAGGGTTTTTATTTGTCTGTTGATTGATTGGTTGGTCTGGCCTTACTTGACCAGAGCGATCCAAATTGATCCATGTATTCATAGATTTTCTCCTTTTTTTGAGTTTACATTGTATAAAAATCAAAACTTACTCAGCTGTGGCTAGAAATTTAGCTTATTTTCTTTTTTTGAATATTATGACTATAATGCTGCTATGAACATTATAAGGCTTTGTGTAGTAAATATCTTTATTAAATATGGTGGACAGGGGCGCCTGGGTGGCTCAGTGGGTTAAAACCTCTGCCTTTGGCTCAGGTCGTGATCCTAGGGTTCTGGGATCAAGCCCTGCATGGGGCTTTCTGCTCAGCAGGGAGCCTGCTTTCCCTTCCTCTCTCTCTGCCTGCCTCTGCCTGCTTGTGATCTCTGTCTGTCAAATAAAATAAAATCTTTAAAGAAAAAATACAGTGGGTGACAAGGAGTGGATTGCTGATCCTTCAAAAGTTCTCTGAATGATATTAATTTTCAGGGTGCAGATCTTGTGATAAAACTCATTTGGGAATGATGCGTATTTTAAAGATTTTTTGTTTATTCCATTTGCCTTTTTTTTTTTTTTCCTGGAAATTTCTGCATTTGTATTTGAAAGTCCAAATTGTGCATTTTTCTTTTTAAGTAATGTCCTTGTCACATTTTTGCATCAAGCATGTCCTCCCTGATTGATGTATCAAAGTGGTAATGCTGATTTCCAAAATGACTTGAGAAGTTTCTCCTGTTTCCTGAACAGATCTGTATAAACTTGGAACAATCTCTTCCTTTAATATTTGAAAGGTTTTACCACTGACGTCATGTGGTCCTAGGGTTTCATTTATGGATAGGTTTCTAAAATTATAAGTTCAGTTGCTTTAATAGTGATGGGGTATTCCATATTTTCTGTTTATTCTTTTGTCCATTTCAGTAACTTGTATCTCTCCAGACACTTTTCTATTCCATTTGTATTGTTGAATTTATTGATAATTATTTTTTATACTCATCCTATATATATCATTGTAACATCCACACATTATGTAGGGTAGTGTCTTTTTGTTCTCGATTGTGGTAACGTTTGTAATTTCTATATTTTAGATTAAAATTTCATTCATTTATTGTTTCTTTCAAATAACTGACTTTTGATTTCATTTATTTATTTATTTTTGTGATTCTTTTTATTTTTTATTTTTTATAAACATATATTTTTATCCCCAGGGGTACAGGTCTGTGAATCACCAGGTTTACACACTTCACAGCACTCACCAAAGCACATACCCTCCCCAATGTCCATAATCCCACCCCCTTCTCCCAACCTCCCTCCCCCCAGCAACCCTCCCTCCGGGAGACAAACCATAAGTGACTCTTGATTTCATTTATTTTTTCCCCATGTCTATGTCTTATTTTTCCTGCTCTTGTCTTTATTATTTGTGTCTTTTTTTTTAACATTTTATTTATTTATTTGACAGAGATCACAAGTAGGCAGAGAAGCAGGCAGAGAGAGAGGAGGAAGCAGGTTCTCCGCTGAGCAGAGAGCCCGATGTGGGGCTCGATCCCAGCACCCTGGGATCATGATCTGAGCCGAAGGCAGAGGCTTTAACCCACTGAGCCACCCAGGTGCCCCTATTTGTGTCGTTTTACTTCAAGATTTTCTCTCTTCTACATAATCCCTCAAGGTAATTTTATAAGTTATAAAATTATACATAATTTCTTGCATTATAGATTTTTGTCATTTATTCATTTTTTTATTTAATCACCGAAAGCTAAAAATCTTCCTCAAAGCATTGTTTTAGCTTTGCCCTAGAAATTTCATAAGTCATGCTTTCCTAATCATCTTTAAAAAAATATTTTCAGAAAAATAAAGTGCTTTTTGAATTTAATGTGATTTCTCCTTCTCCCATGAGTTGTGACATATGACAGTTCACAAATTTAGGTTTGCAGCAGTTTTTGTTGTAGTTTATTTTTCCTATAATTCCATTGTAGTCAGACAAAATAATTTCTACAATTTCAGTCTTTAAAAATTTGAGTTGGTCCCCTGGGTGGCTCAGTTGGTTAAGTGTCTGCCTTCAGCTCAGGTCGTGATCCCAGGGTTCTGGGATCGAGTCCCACATTGGGTCCCTGCTCCACAGGGAGTCTGCTTCTCCCCAACTCATTCTCTCAGTCTCTGTTGCTCTCATGCGCTCTCTCAAATAAAATATTTTTTTAAAAAGTTTAAAAAATTTTGAGTTATTTTGTGGCTCAAGATATGTTGTATATTGGTGAATTTTTATGTATACATGATGTATATTCTATTGTTGCTGATTATAGTATACTTTTATTTACACTTTAAGTTCAAGTCCTCCATTTTCTTATTAATTTTTTCTGTCTGCATGTAGTATCAATTAGTGAGAGGAAAGTTTAATCTCCAGTATAATCACAAGATCATCCTATTTCTTTTAGCTCTGTAATATTTGATACATTTGCTATATGTTCATTTACATATATACATATGTATATATTTGTGTATATTTTTTACCATGCATAAACATTTAGTTTTGACATGTGTTCATTAATCGATTCCTTTATCCTCAGGGTATTTCCTTCTATACACCTTGGGATATTCTTCACTCTGAAGGCAGCTTTGTATACTCTTAATACATTCTGTCTTGTGATTTACATTTTGCATGCTATATGTTTTCTCATAGTTTGAATTTAAAACCTTCTGTGTATTTATGGTTATAGAGTTTTTTAAAGACAGGATATAGTTAGGTATTGCCTTTGATTCATTCTGAAATCTCTACCTTTTAATAGAGCAATTTGATGATTTACATTGGCCATATTAATATTCTCAGGGTTAAGTATACTGTTTTTCTATTCTCTATTCATCCCATGTGCTCCTTTTTTTTTTTTTTTTCCTTTCTTTTGAGAGAGAGAGAGACCATACAAAGGTGGGGGAGAAGTCTTAAGTAGGCTCCGTACCCATTGTACAGCCTGATGTGGGGTTCTATTTCAGGACCCTGATATGATAGCCTGAGCTGAAACCAAGAGTTAGTGTCTTTTTTTTTTTTTAAGATTTTATTAATTTTATTTGACAGAGAGAGAGAGATCACAAGTAGGCAGAGAGGCAGGCAGAGACAGAGGGAGAAGCAGGCTCCCTGCTGAGCAGAGAGCCGGAAACAGGGCTTGATCCCAGGACACTGAGATCATGACCTGAGCCGTAGGCAGCGGCTTAATCCACTGAGCCACCCAGGCACCCCAAGAGTTAGTGTCTTAACTGACTAATCACTCAGGTGCCCCACATCCCACATGTTATTCTTCTTTTATTTTCTTTTTACCTTCTTTTGTATTTTTTTGCATCCTATATTGTCCTATTAAAAGTATTTGTAGAATACTTTAATGGTATTTTCAGGTTTTAATACTCATCATTAGTTTTTCATAGTCTATAATAGTAGTATCTAATATTTTACTTAATGTAGAAACCTTTTAGAAGTATATTTCCATTTCCCGATTACATCATCTTTGCTATTGTCATACATTTTACTTCTATGTATGTTATAAAGTTTAAAATATATTGCTACTATTTTTGCTTTATATACCCAATTATCTTTCAAACAAATTATATGTATATATATGCATATATGTGTGTGTCTGTATATATGCAGACACACATATATGTATATAATGAAAGAGAGAGACTGTTTGAGATTGATTGAGTTTTAGAAATTGGCTCATGCTGTTATGGGGACCTGGTAAAATACAAAATATGCATAGTAGTCTAGCAGGCAGCATACTCAAGATAGAGTTGCAGTTCAAATCCAAAGGCATTCTGGTGTCCACAGTTCATAAACTGGTCCATAATCATATATACAGTCATTTTTTCCCCAAGTAAGCAACCAGGTACACTGCTTGACCTTCTGCCCACTGAGATGATTTCCTTTTACCACTGTCTTTCAAGGGTATCCTAAAAAGAGGTTCTAGTGCTGCTACTGTCGACTTTTGCAAGATGACAGCATATTATGCAGAAACATTGTGAGCCAGGCCCGAGATTTCTCTTCCTCTCAGTTGATGGTAGGGAACTTCCTAGACGACCATATGTCTAGGAGTGGGGAGAGGAGAAGGTAGGTTAGCAGGAGAGGGGACATAGAAATCTCTGCCACTTCTTCATGTAAGCTGTGCCTTCAGGGACTGTATGTGCCTAATCTTTGTATACCACTTCCATTTAATGATGGGTTCTTGCTGCATATGCTGAACTTTATGGCTCAGTGAGTTAAAGAATCTCCCAGTTTATGATGGGAGATTCAAGGCACATGGTACTTGGTGGCCCATCATTAAACATCTGTCTCTACTAAAATCTAATAGTAAGCCAGAAGCTATTTCTTTAAAGGAGAGTAGTTATCCATGGAGAAAGGTAGAACTTTGTCCCAAAATTCTAAGGGCTTGGACTGTGGTTCACATGACAAAGTCACAAACAGCATCCCTATCTGACAATGACGCTTCAAGAACCATTGATCAGTTGCATCATTTGGCCCAAGTGGAAAAGTAGCCTATCTAGTAGCATGAACTTGTTTCATAGCCTTCCCTTATTCTGGTACCTGCTAAAAACCGACAGTTTTTTTAGGTCATATGGTAAATTGGCCAGAGTGGAACACTCAAAGAAGGACTGCATTTCTTCTAAAAGCCAAAAAGTTCTAGAGCAAGAGATGATGCAATATAGTCTCAAAATTTATAAAATCATCCAGGCAATTTCCAGATTATTTCCTGTGGATCAGCTCCACTAGGAAATTAAAGTAGAAAATCCTGCTAAACTTTGTCTGTCTGATTCTATAGCAGAATTCAGCATGAAAGATTATAAAACTCCTAAATATGTTTCTTAGATTCCCACTTAAAGGAAATCTCTAAATAGTTGTTTGTATTGCCAGTAGAATACCTTGTAATAGAATGCTCATTTCAAATCTAGAAAGCTTTATTTTTGTCATTAGTTATATTTTGGTATGAATTAATCTTTTACTTTTCTTTTAAAGACATGAACTAAGCAAAGTCATTACTTTAAAGGTCTTAACTTTCTATACTTTTGAAACCATTAAGAAGTTGATTAGAGCCTTAATTTGGCCACTGATGATAATGTTGCTATAAACATTGGGGTGCGTGTATTCCTTTTGAATCAATATTTTTCTATCTTTTGGGTAAGTACTTAGTAGTGCAATTGCTGGATTGTGGGGTAGTTCTATTTTTAACTTATTGAAGAACCTCCATACTGTTTTTCAGAGTGGTTGTACCAGTTTGCATTCCTATCTATTGTGTAAGAGTGTTTCCCTTTCTCTGCATCCTTAGTAACACTTGTGGTTTCCTGTGTTGTTCATTTAGCAGTTCCGACTTGTGTGCAGTAGTATCTCATTTTAGTTTTGATTTATATTTCCCTGATGATGACTGATGTTGAACATCTTCTCGTGTCTGTTAATCACCTGTATGTTTGCTTTGAAAAAAACCATCTATTGATGTTTTCTGCCCATTTTTAAAAAACTGGATTATTTGGTTTTGGCAAGTGTTGAGTTTTTTAAGTTCTTTATACACTTTGGATACTAACACTTTATTAAATACATTCTTTACAAATATCTTCTCTCATTCCATAGGCTGCCTTTTAGTTTTGTTGATATTTTCCTTCACTGTGCCAAAACTTTTTATCTTGATGAAGTTCCAATAGTTCGTTTTTGCTTCTGTGCCTCTTGCCTCGAAGATGTATTGAATTACAAAGTTGGTATGGCCGAGGTAAAAGAGGTTGCTGCCTCTGTTTTTCTCCAGGATTCTGATGGTTTCCTGTCTCACATTTAGGTTTCCCTTTCATTTTGAATTTATTTTTGTGTATGGTTTAAGAAAGTATGGTAAAAAGAAAGGTCCAGTTTCATTCTTCTGCGCATCACTATATACTTCTTCCAACACCATTTGTTGAAGAGACTGTCTTTATTTCATTGGATTTTCTTTCTTGCTTTGTCAAAGATAAGTTGACCATGTAGTTGAGAGTCCATTTCTGGTTTTTTTTGTTGAGTTCCTTTGATCTATGTGTCTGTTTTTATGCCAGTTACCATACTGTCTTGATGATCACAACTTTGTAATAGAGCTCAAAGTCTGGAATTGTGATGCTTCCCACTTTGCTTTTCTTTTTCAACATTATTCTAGATATTTAGGGTCTTCTGTGGTTCCATACAGATTTTAAGATTGTTCTAGCTCTGTGAAATTATTTTTTTTTAATAGGGATTGCATTGAATGTGTAGATTGCTCTGGGTAATATAGATATTTTAATAATATTTGTTCTTATCCATGAGCATGAAATGTCTTTTCATTTCTTTGTGTCTTCTTCAATTTCATTCATCAGTGTTCTATAGTTTTCAGAGTACAGATCTTTCACCTTTTTGGTTATGTTAGTCCTAGGTATCTTAGTGTTTTTGGTGCGGTTGTAAATGGGAGTGATTCTTAATTTTGCTTTTCGTTACTTCATTATTGGGTTATAAAAATGTACCAGATTTCTGTACCTTAATTTTATATCCTATGACTTTTTAAAATTAATGTAACAGTTCTAGCAATTTTGTGGTGGTCTTTTGGGTTTTCTAAATAAAGATCATGTCTTCTGTGAAGAGTGAAAGTTTGACATCTTCCTTGCCAGTTCGGATGCTTTTTATTTCTTTTTGTTGTCTGATTGCTGAAGCTAAGACTTCTAGTAATATGTTAACAACAGTGGTGAGAGCAGACATCCCTGTCATGTTCCAAACTCAGTTTACCTGCTCTTTATAGAGAGTTAAAAAACAGAAAGGTTGTAAAAAAGAAAGAACAACACTAAGCAAATAATGACATAAAGAAATTTATTGCATCTATATTAGTATCTAAAAAATGTACTTCAAGAAAGGAAAACCATATTAAGCCTTCTTAATTAATGATTAAAATTACAATACATCTGAGAGAGCATCACAAAATGCATGTATTAAGTAATATCAATATATAGAAAAAAATTAAGATAATTACATAGATACTGAAAAACTCATGATCAGATTAGAAGATTTAAATTATTTTGTCAGTACTTGTAGATCAAGAAATCAATATCTGGATGGGACTTAGAATATTTGAACAACACCCTACTTAAGATACCCATTACTTCAGGTGCACTTAGAATATTGCTGTATTTTGATTACGTGCTATTGTATACAGGGAGCATCAATAAAATCCAAAGAATCTATATCAAATAGATAGCTCTCTGTGACTACAATAATTACCTTAATATTCAGTAGTAAAAACAAAAAACCTTCAAGTACTCCACATATTTGTAAATACATACCTCTAAACTTACATAGCAAAAATACATTTTCATGGAGTGTAGAAGCAAACAATAATATAATCATGGCATATAAAACTTACAGAATGAAACTTAAGTGATGACTAAAGGAAAATTAATAGAATTAATTTTATATCAGAAAAGAACAAAGCTAGAAAAAATTACTAAAAAATAAAAATAATTATGATAGAACAAACCCAAATATACAGTGGAGGTATTGATAGAGAAAAAGAGCAGAGTTTAAGGATATAAATAGGAAATATATATTGGAGGTAACCATAAAGCAAAAAACAAGTTCTTTATAAAAAATGAATGAAATAGAAAAATTACTGAAAAAAAATTAGGATGATCTATAGAATTGACAGAAATATTATTATAAATGGCAAAAGTGATATAAGCACAGATTGAGAAAAATAGAACATTTTAGACATTTGTTCCAAGAAGGGGAGAATTTAGATTAATATCGTAATTTTCCTAGAACAAAATTTAGCTTTTTTGCATAGAAGAAACAAAATTACCAAGTGTACCTATAGTCATTGATCAAATAAAATCAATATTTAATAATTCATGTTTACTTTCATAAACAAAGCCCATAAGTTCTATTCAGTTGTTACCAAGTATTGAAGACTTAAAAAAATACAGTAACTCCTAATCTATTTTTAAAAAACAGAAAAAAAAGGAAATTTTAATTTTATATATCTCTGGTACATTCAGATCAGGGCAACACTAAGTTATAGTCTTTTTACTTATAATTACAGAAACAAAAATACCAAGTATTTGCCACCAACATATAAAGCAACATTTTTCATAAATATTATTTCCATGTTATGTAGGTCAGTCTCTAGGTTCGTGATCAGGTTCCACTGATTTAATTATACTCCATCGTTTAATCACTAAAAATAATAGTTAATACTAATTTTTAATATTATTCAAATAATGACAATTATAGAATTGTATGTATAATACATAATAGCATGAATTATTATAGTTCATAGTTAGGAATACGATATCACCACTTTGTGCTTAAAATTATCTTCATGTTCTTGGCCTCCCGCCTTTTTTTTTTTTAACATCAATCACATAGTGATGGTCTATGAGATTTTGTTTAGAATTACACTGCAGACTAGGAGAAGCTGATTTCATCATGGAATTTTCATTCTGAAACATGTTATTTTCCTTCAAAACATTTGTTATTGTTAGTATTCCTGCTGTTTTTTGTTACTGGTGTATAATAATACAAAACATTTTATATATAGATTTTGTGTCCAGTATTACTGCTGAAATCCCTGGTAATTTTTTATAATTTGTTTATGTTACTCATGTCACTTTCAAATGTGGAAATATATTCCTTAGTCTCCAGTCTTTACACATGAGAACTTCCTCATTTAATATCAAATAGAAGGAATAACAGTAGGTTTATTTTCTAGATTTTGAAGTGATAGCACCAATATAATTTATATCTAGATATAACTTTAAAGGATTTGAGAAAGTTATATGTTGAACTAGTTAACTAAGAATTTTAACATGAATGGATATTGAATTTTTTTGAATATGTTTTTCTCATAATTTTCCTTATATTAAGTATTAAAAAATCACATTGATATATTTCCTAATATTAAACCACTTTTACATTTCTGGGACATGTCCACTTTTGCCATAATGTATTATTAATGCAGGGTTGGATACCTTTATATACTGTTCTATTTTAAATATAAAAAATATTATTTGTATCATCATAATCATTATTGTCTTGATAAAATGAAAAACCTAAGGAAGATCCTAAAACTAAATCTCTTTAGAATCTTAGATTCTAAAGAATCTAAGGAAGATTCTAAAACTAAATCTCACAGGTAACAAATAATAGTAAGTTAGTTTTGAGTTTAATGGCTTTTCCTTTTACCAATAAACCTCACACATTTTATGATGGCACGACTAAGGAAAGTTCACTGAATTTTCCAAACTGCTATCTAACCAGCTAAGTAAAACAATTCTGCAGTAAAAAAGAAGTCCCATAGTAAATGTAGTCCTAATTTATTAGGTGATACATTAATAAGATTATCACAAATTTACCAATCACGTGCCTTTATTTCTTTATATAAGTAAAGAAGAAAGGTAAGTGAGCAATAAACAAATAATCAGAACTTGCAAAAGCACTACTGGCAGTTCTATTATTATAAAAATGTAGTCAGGCTAATGATGATCACCATGCCAAGTGTTTTTTCATATAAGTAACAGGTAGCATAACTCCTGTAGAATAGAAACTCTGGTACATAACCAATATTCCCTTATTGGCTTTTTTTTTTTTTAAGATTTTATTTATTTATTTGACAGGCAGAGATCACAAGTAGGCAGAGAAGCAGGCATAGAGAGTGGGAAGCAGGCTTCCTGCTGAGCAGAGAGCTCGTTGCGGGCCTTGATCCCAAGACCCTGGGACCATGACCTGAGCCAAAGACAGAGGCTTTAACCCACTGAGCCACCCAGGCGCCCCATTATAATTTTTTTTAAAGGAATCATTTTTTATGTATGAAAGAATAAATTAATGAACAACAAAACAGTTAAGCCCCATACATTCCGTGAATCCAGCAACTTTCTATATCAATGGTATTTTGTTTAGGGAGAATTGTATGAAGTTCCAGAGAGCCTACATTTATGCTAAGTAATTGTTATGTCTAGCTATGTAGTAGTTTTCAGTAAGTGTCAAAGAATATCAATAGTACAGGAGAGAAACCACAAAATTTTACTGCAACCTAGTATATTTCTTGATTGATCATGGAGTTGGATATCAGATATATTCTAAGCCAGGTAGTATTTGCCATCTGGATCAATTTTTACCTATTCATGCACCATTTAAAAAATGTGAATTGGAAATTGCCAGAAGGAAATACATTCCTAAGGAAAAATGGGCAAGTAAAGATATGGCCAACAAAGAGATCCTAAATCAATTATTATTATTATTATTTTAAAGATTTTATTTATTTGACAGAGTAGGCAGAGAGGCAGGTAGAGAGAGAGGGAAGCCGACTTCCTGCTGAGCAGAGAGCCCAGTGCGGGGCTCCATCTCAGGACCTTGAGATTATGACTTGAACTGAAGGCAGAGGCTTAACCCACTGAGTCACGCAGGTGCCTCCTAAATCAATTATTAATACATAACTAATATAGAACTCCAATAAAATTAGACAAAATTGAAGTATTTAGAGATAGGGCAACATTCAGAAATAATATTTACTAAAAAAAAACACATCATTGAATTTCATTAAACCTTTATATATAAATGGATGTGTGGACGATTCCTTCTGAATGTTAGGCTATGGAAAGATTCATTAGATTCTAATAGACACATAGTAGTGTACACTTAGGGTTTTTCTTAAATATAGAACATAATTTCATGTCTGATAAACTTTAAGAAAGCAGTTAAACAAGGAAAACAAAGTTTTTGAAAACGTGGGAATAAAAACTGTGGGAGATAACACGGTCTAAAAATCCCAGACAGCTTTTTTAATTTAGTTGAGTGAATCAGATATCCCGGATTTGGCTCTATATCTCTCATTTGCTAGTGCTGTGACCCAACTTAATATCTCTGATTAGTTCTTTATCCATAAGAAGGATAAATTATTCAATAACAATCATCAAATTCTTCAAAATAATTCCTAACATGTGGGATTAAATTTCTAGGAATGCCTGGAATTAATGTAAAATATAAAATCTACATTTTCAATTCACTATTAGATTTACATAATTGAGAGTAAAGAGTGAAAATGTTTTGATATCTAATTGTGGTCAGGAAAGAGGAAATTATAAATTTACATAAACTAAATTTTTTTTAATATTGAGTGAAAGTAACTACTGAATAAAATTTTAAAGTATAATCTCAGATGGATTTTTGAAAAGTACTACTTGAAATAGAATAGCCAGGTATAGAAAATATTTTAAAACTCTATAAAATGGAAGAAGTTTTTTTTAAAATTTTTTTTAAGATTTTTTATTTATTTAGTTGACAGAGAGAGAGATCACAAGTAGGCAGAGAGGCAGGCAGAGAGAGAGAGAGAGAGAGAGGAGGAAGCAGGCTCCCCGCTGAGCAGAGAGCCCGATGCGGGACTCGATCCCAGGACCCTGAGATCATGACCTGAGCCGAAAGCTGTGGCTTAACCCACTGAGCCACCCAGGCGCCCAAATGGAAGATATTTTTCAACTTAAAATTAGAAAAGTGGCCCATGTCCATCCTTTAACAAAATGATCACTCTTCTTATTTAAAAGCAGACATCTGTAGCCACTCCACAGATTATGAGAATTGTGATCAGAAACATAGCATATGGTACCAAGTGATGAATCTGAAGAGAGACAGCTAAGTTTAGATCTAACCACAATTTCTAGGTTTCACTTTAAAACTAAATGTAAGAAACATTCTGGCATCATTTATCATTAAATGGAGATAATATATGATCTCATTCTTAACTGCTCTTTTAAAAAAGGAGTATGAATGTAATACATACTTCCTATTTGGTCTCCTCAGAATATACTTGTCCTTTGAGTTGTTTTTTTGTTTGTTTTTTCCTGACAGATATACAAAAATAAGATTGACAATAAGAAGGAAATAAATATAAATATAGGCACATATTATATAAAATTTCAAATGAACATGCAGATATAAAACTCATAAATGAAGCATGGAAGTAGATTAAAATTTTAATTATCTACCAAAGCAATTTTGAAAAACTTTGAATAATTATTTAAACTTTTCCAGATAATTTCTCCTATGGTACAGTATCAGGTGATACCCATTATTTCATCCATAGTTATGTAATTGAAAAAATAGATAATGTAAAATTTATCATTTTTGAATCCTTAGAACTTTTTTCAGAAATTTAATCTATTATAAATGCAAAGTAAAACATAAAATCTGTAACTGTGCAAAGTACCCTAATAAGAATGGACAGAATCCTATTATTTATAAAATAACCATTGTATCTCAATATCAAAATAGGACATTATTATGAGACATCTGTTCGAAGATCTATTTTATGTTGGTGGGGTGGGAACAGGGGCAGAGTTTGGTCCCAGTGTTGGTAATATTATTTGGGGCTTTCTTGTCTTTTTCCCTGATCTTAAAATATCTTTAGGTCCAGTTCTCAATTTTATCATTTTGTTGATTCCACTGTATATTGGAAAAATGGTGTTGCCTTCCATCTGTGATCCTACATTGGTTGCATATTTGTACACAGAAGAATCACTGTATCATCATGCCATTGAGAGCTATTTGTACTAGAATAGGTACAACAGGTGTGTGATAGACTCTGGTTCTGCCTAAAACCATCAAGAAAATATTTATTTGTCTGGTTGGCTGTTTTTTTCCTCCTCTCTTAAAGCTGTGGGTTAGTGGTTAAGGGCACAAACCAAGAAGCTAGAAATCTTGGTCCTGTAGCTATTTGCTATGGGGATTTGGGAAAGTGTATAATAACTACTCTGCACCTTAGTTTTTCATTTGTGAAATAGGGGGCATCTTACTGTATTTAAGCGGAATAATTAACAAAAATATTTTATATCCATGCCTGCCATCAACAAATACTGTTACAATTTATTTAATGTGATTTATCATTTATTTATCTTTTTTTAAAAAAAAAAGATTTTATTTACTTATTTGACAGAGATCACAAGTAGGCAGGGAGGCAGGCAGAGAGAGAGGGGGAAGCAGGCTCCCTGCATGAGCAGAGAGGCCCAATGCGGGGCTTGATCCCAGGACCCTGCAATCATGACCTGAGCTGAAGGCAGAGGCTTTAACCCACTGAGCCACCCAGGCACCCCCATTTATTTACCTTTTTAATACTGACTGTCTTCTTCATGGGCTCTTTCTAGGAAAGATAATACCAATCTGTGGCTTAGCTGTATATGATTAAGTTCCTAATTTTAGCCAAATCTTAGAGAGGGGAAAGGTGACAGATCTCCTTCTCAAAAAATCCAGTTGTAAAAATAATTCAGTAAATAATGTAAAAAACCAATAATGGTTCACCTTAAGGACAAAATGACTGATTTAATATTTCAGCAATTACCCTCACAAAATAGCAAATATGATGATATATCTTAGCTCTTGAATATGATACATCTAAGCTCTTGAATATGGTAATAATTATTACCATTTTCCTTGGAAATCCTCCCTTCCATGCTCATGAGAAACTTGCTCTGATCTCCTCATGCTGGAAGAACTGGGTTATTGGAAGGCCACATTTGACTCATCATGTATTTACTATGGCTTATGCCTCTCAAGGGCTACAGTTTCCAAATTGAACTTTATTTTCTTGGCTTACTCTAACACCTTCATTTCCATGTATTAGTTTTTTGTTGTTGCTGTTGCTTCAACCTTTCTTTCTTTTTTTTTTTTTTTTATTAGAGTGTAACAAATTGACATAAATTTAATAGCATAACAATGCCCATTTTTTTGCTCATAGTTCTGTAGGTTAAAAATTCAGGTGGGCTCCATGGGTTCTCTCCAACGTAAAAATCAAGGTGTGAACCACCTGGGCTTTTATTTGGACGCTCTGGGAAAAAAAATCTTCCTCTAAGCTCCTTCTTGTTGAAGAATCCAGTTTTATGCATTTATAGTATTAAGGTCCCATTCTCTTGCTACCTGGCAACTCAGGGCTGCTCTGTTTCTAGGGACCTCTCTCAAGTTCTTTCCACATGGCTCTTCCATTTCCCAATGGACAACAGTATCTGAAATTCACCTCAAGCTTCCAGGGTCTGATTTTCTCTTTTGCTGCCAGTTGGAGAAAACTATGTTCTTTTAAACAGCATGTGTGATTAGATCAGGCACATTCTGATAATCTCCCTGCATTAAGGGCAACTAACTAGGAACCTTCATATAAATCACAAAATTCCTTTGTCACATAATATAATTACAAGATTAAAACCAGTAGATAAAGGTCATGGAGACCATCTTAAAATTCAGAAAATCACACTCAGGCAACAAATATGTGAAGATAAAGAGGGTTGCTTCTATGGAGGGGAAACAGGGTAATAAAAATCACAGGAAGAAACACCATCAAATACTTTAAAGTATTTAACCAACACATGCATTGTGTGTTACTTTTCATACATGGTTTCTTTCCTAATTAGTAATTTAATAAATTACTATTAAATAAGTAAATGAATAACAACCAAAGCCAATAGAATTCAATGTGGGATTTTGATTCTTGGGAAATTTCCATTATGTGATACACAAAATTTTTCTCCTGTAAAGAATAGGTAAATTGGAAGACTTTTAAATTTTTTAATACCTTTAAAATTAAAAAATTGCAATACATTTAAAAAATTTAAATACATTTAAATTTAAAAAATTACTTCAATACTCAGTGATTCCTTCTTTTGACTATTATTGTACATGTAAACACATAAGGGAGAAGAAAAGTGTTAATATGAATGTCAAAGAACCCATGCATATTTTATGAAGCTGCAATAATTGATAAATGTAGCAGACCAAATCAATTGACAATAGGTATCTGGGGGTAATTCTCTGATCAGCTAGAGATATTTACTCCTACTCTATTCAAACAACATGCTTATATAAAGAAGAATGGCCAAATAAGTATAAATTTTATATAAGATTTTATCATTTTCTCTACTTAGTTGAACTCCACTAGAGTCCTTTTTTATGTCAGTGGAAGGAAAATGTGACCATTACTGTAATTCCTTTTTTTCCCGTTACTGTAATTCCTTTTTTTTTTTTTTCCGTTAGTGAAAATTGCAATACAAAATAGGTAATGCAGCTCCACTGCTGGCCATGAACAGTAGCACCTCAGCATATCTCTACATGAAAGCTTATTTTACTATCACTTAAGGAACTCATTACCCTTTTATGAGGCTTACATGCTGCTTTACAAATATAGTACTCTAGTAACATTATGGAAGCATCATTATTCTTGCCAGTGGCATTTTTTAAAGCAAGGAAAAACTAGTTTGAAAATAACTTCCTTAGTGTTCTTAGTCTTTTGTACTATGCTAATATTTTCCCAAACTTTTGTTGAAATCATAGTTTTATTTTAGTTCATCCACCATCTGGCAGTTATTAAAATGTGAGAAAGCCTGTATGATTCTGATTTAATTGTTGAGATAAGAAACTTCTTTGGATCATCTTTAATAGAACAGGCTTCAGGCCCATTTCTACACAGGAGCCAGTGGAACTTTAGCATCAACACTGGTTTAACACTGAAGCCATTTCAATTAAAATATCAGAGTAAGTTACTTTAGTTCCAAAAAAAGTCCAGTTGACTTTGAACACAGCTACATTACATGAACAGTTACAGAGGCATGGGGCAAAATCCCATGGGAGATGGGCAGTCCCAAGTTGTTTGTTATCAACAGAAACTAGAATATGAAGATTTGTCAATGATTATTTTACATAAAAAGAAAAAAAAGCTTCAAATTTTCTTTCTTCTTCTTCTTCTTCTTCTTTTTTAATCTATTCTAAGAGCACCTGGGTAGCTCAGTCAATTAAGTATCCACCTCTAGGTTTCACCTCAGGTCATGATATCAGGGTCCTAGGATAGCCTCCCTGCTCAGACAGCTGGACTCCCACCTTCATTGTCCCTCCCCCTGCTCTCTTGCAAATAAATAAATGAACCTTAAAAAAATCTATCCTTATTCTCCTGTTATGATATCTTATTTTTGAACAAGAAAATAGATGATCAAATTACAGTAAATCCTTGGAAAGTGTACATAAAATTGATTGAGTGTATCCTGCACGTGATAGTATTTGTCTTGGTATCATGGCAAAAATAGGAGTGCAAACAGAACCAACTTATTGCACAGGATGCTTCATTTGCTAATTTAGCACATCTTGATTTAAGGCGTACCTCTAAATCTGCCTTTTAGAAAAGGATATTTAAAATATGAATGAGATACTATAATAGGAATATTTTGCAAATTAAATGACAATGGGAGAATCTTATGAAATGTATTGTAATTTATTTTTTTAATTTATTTTTTAAAATATTTTATATATTTATTTGACAGAAATTACAAGTAGGTAGAGAGATAGGCAGAGAGAGAGGGGGAAGCAGGCTCCCTGCATGAGTAGAGAGCCTGATGCAGGGCTTGATCCCAGGACCCTGAGATCATGACCTGAGCCAAAGGCAGAGGCTTAACCCCCTGAGCCAACCAGGTGCCCCTGTAATGCATTTCTCAAGGCAATAAAACCATGACTTCTCGAAGTCAAAAGGAAATGTCTCAATGTGCAAGCAGAATGGATAGGTAAGGACTTGTTAATTATTATTGCTTTATGAAAATGATTTAGTTCTATGGACAATCTGAGCTTTCTAGAGTTAATATCCAGCAACTGTTTTAAAATATGAGTAAATTTGAATTTTTTATTAATATTAGCCAACTATCCCTCAAAACAATACTTACTTGACTACAACCTTTCTGAAAACAAAATGAAGATTTTTCTCTATGTCATAGAAAAGGACCTCCAAGAGCTACCTGTTCAACTTCATTTATTTATTTATGTTTGGCTGGCCCTGATTTGAACCAGGATGTATGCCAGGGCAGCTGGGGTAAGATGACACTACAGGGATATGAAAAATTCATAACTATAAAGTATCAGGTAATGAATAACAAATGTACTCACTATTTTGTACATTACATGACAGCTAGCTTTAAAATGCTACATATTTTTTCTTATAGTGAGACCACATTATAAAAGTATTAATAGAGATTTTTATTACCCATCCAGAAACTTTGAGAAGGCTAGACAAGACACTAGAAAGAAGGCTTTTTTAACTTGTGCTATTGTTAATGTTAACATTCTAAACACAATTTGTAGTTTTATAAATGAACATAAAAATGTATCGGGTAAATTTGTCTGAAATTTCAAATTTTTAGAGGGACAAACAAGACACCTGCATATTTGGTTCAATTATCTCAACATTATAATATGCTAATCCAATTTTATTTTAATTGGATTTGAGGTGACTTTTTTTTAAGCTTTAGACAACAGACTTTAGAGTTCTTATGAATGAACTTTTGAATTTTCCATACAAGTCATTATTGGCAAAAATCAATGTTCAATTTTGACAAAGGTTCTGATACACATTTATGTAAGGTGACCTTCACATTTCTCACCTATTAACTGTTAATGTCCATTCCAGTTTACTCTTCTGTGTCTTAATCTCACTTTTTTTGAGGAATAATATATTGTGTTCAAAAATGAAACAATTCAAAAGAAAACTATTCAAAACATTCAGCTATTTTGTAGAATTATAATATCTATGCATTTGTTCATTCCTTTGCTTTGGTGTAGTCCAGTCAAGTATTATTATACACAAAACATCAAAGCACAGAATCTTGGTTGCACTTGAGGATTAGTAAAGACAGAATCATTTTAGAAAACTGGGCTTCATCATTCTCCTATTTCAGAGAGTTGGCTTTCTAGGAAATGAGACAATATGGGTAACTCTCATTAAGAAAAGTGAGGAAAGGATGTTAAAGTTTTTTTAGGTCATTGACGTATCTGGGCTTGATTCTTAGTTAATAAGGAGTTCGGAGAAAGAAGGAGGAGCCCACCATGGCAGAAAGGGTCAAGAGATAGTAAAAGCTGGTGTTGCCATTTTTTAAAGTTGATTCAAGATGGAAAATAATTCTAACTTTATTTATCTAAACAAGTCTTTTTATTTTTTAAGATTTTATTTATTTATTTATTTGGTAGAGAAAGAGAGAGAGAGAGATCACAAATAGGCAGAGAGAAAGGAGAAGCAGGCTCCCTGCTGAGCAGAGAGCCTGATGCGGGTCTCGATCCAGGACCCTGAGATCATGACCCGAGCCGAAGGCAGAGGCTTAACCCACTGAGCCACCCAGGTGCCCCAGTAATTCTAACTTTAAAGAAACTCTGGAAACAAGGACTTTCAAGGTCTCCATGAACACTGATATTTCATCATTTGTTCATTGATAAATGTTAATAAAACAAATGTATGAATAATGAAAAACTAGATAGTATATATGGTAAGATATGACACTATACCTATTTTTTAAGGAATGTTAAAATATTCTCAATGACAAGTTAAATTTTTGGCCTATAATATTATGCATAGGGAATGGCTGAACATGGTATGCAGCAATTTCGTGTGTCCATCTGGAAATTTAGACCTTAAGATAAATATATTTAACTTAGTATTAGTTTTGAAACTTTGCTACTTTTTTAAAAGATGCATTTATTTATTTGAGAGGGAGTGAGTGAGTATGGAGGGTTGGGGCAGAGGGAGAGAGAGAGAGAGAGAATCCTAAGCAGATTCCCTACTGAGTTTGGAGCCCAACACGGGCCTTGAACTCACGAACCTAAGATCATAACCTGAGCAGAAATCAAGAGTGAGATGCTAAACTGACTGAGCCAGCCTGGTGCCCCTATGAAACATGCTATGATTGGAGTGTTAATATAAATAAATTCATATAAGGGTAAGAAATGTAGACATGAAAAAGCTAAAATTA
Source organism: Mustela lutreola (assembly GCF_030435805.1). Classification (NCBI taxonomy): domain Eukaryota; kingdom Metazoa; phylum Chordata; class Mammalia; order Carnivora; family Mustelidae; genus Mustela; species Mustela lutreola. The sequence continues at coordinate 117,306,507 of NC_081294.1, forward strand.
AGGAAATTTCCTGAGCAGTGACTGTGATTTGATGAACTGACTATTAACAGATATTTTTCTACACCACCCTGGTGGTAAATTCTGGGGGCAAGATACTGATAATATTTTTACTCATAAATCAGCCTAAATTAAATAGGCTTCATTTATTATCTTAGCAAATATTTATTGAGTATATATCATGTCCCCAGACATTATTCAAGGTATAGGAAATAAAAGGATAAATTAAAAAAAAAAAAAAGATGTGGTTCCTCTTGCTAATGTGAATATTCTGAACTTAAGTTCTAACCAGGTTAGGGTTCCATTTACTATTAAGAGAGCTGCAATTTATTACATAAACTTCTGTGATGCCAGTACTCATGGAGCGAAAGTGCTCTCATGGGGCACTTCATGCGAGCATATATTCCCTTTGCTGTCTCCCTTTTCTGCTGCTTTATTCCATCTACATCTGTCATAGTTTATTCAGCTTTATCTCATGCATTCATTTACTACATATTTTTGAGCACCTGGGATATTCCAAGCACTGATTTCATCTCTGGTTCTGCAGAAGTAAATATAGACAAAAGGCTATACAGAAAAGCTCCTCAAATTAAGTCTTAGTTAAGGCCCACACTGAGAAGATGAAAACTGTAGGTGTTACTTTTGGAGAGAATGTAGAATAAATATTCATGGAAGTAGATGGAGACAACTGATAAAAAGCCACTAATACCAAAGAAGAAAATTTCAATATGAAACAGGTGTTTAAAAGATCTAGGGTATTAAGAAAAAGTCTGAGAACATTTTTTTTTGGCTAATAAGTCATGAAAGTAATATGAAAACTAAAAAAAAAAAAAATCAAGACAATTGACCCAATAATTTAGGGCAGCTTTTTTGTTTTCCCTGAGAAATAACTATATATGACAGAAAAGTGATGTGTGATTTTTCATTTCAGTTTTCTGATTTTCATTTCAGTCCGGTAGAGATATTTTAGACTGTTGTAGAAACCAAGTTATACTATTCTAGCAAAGGCTGGAGTATGGATTCAACCAAGAACTATATAAATCTGACATGTATTTATTGAACAACTGCAAATCAGTAAATTAGTGTTTTTCAAATATTTGCTTATTTCTGCTTATAGTAGAAATATTCAGTGACATTATACTTTTGCCTCACTTTATTATCAGTGCTTTAACATCAGCTACATAGCATTTTAATAATATAAAGTATCCTCAAACAGAAATGCAATATAAACATTTTTAACAAATCATTTTATATTTAAGTAATAGTATGTACCATTAACTACAGAATCACCATTTTCTCTTATGAAAATAAGAAGTAGAACTTCTGAATAGGTTAAGACATGAAAAAATTGATCCAGGGTTGACCAGTGTATTGGTATGTATTAAGGAATTCTGATCAAGTATGTTAGAATATATTTGTTTGAACAAGGTGAAATAGGTATTTTATTACAAGACTTCTCAGAGATCTGATAAATCATAGGATCCGAAAGGGCACAGATTGTTTTCATCTTACCTTTATACATTTGGTGGCAGGTTCTTGATAAATATTATTTTAATCAATAAATATCAGAATGCAAGTGATTTTCCAGAGAGTGAAAATACAGTCATTCTCAAATACATTTGACCACAGGGTGATTTTTTGCTGTACAGACACATTCTGAAAAAAAGCTAATGTTAATATAATTCATGGAAGAGGAGTTGGTATTCCTAGGAATGCTTTTCCCAAACTTCCTGTAGAACCAATTAATTATTTAAAATGTCTGTTATAGGGAAAATAAGCATCCATTGGATGCCTACAGCTCCAGTTATTATGCAAAGTTTGAGAATAGGAAGATGTCTTCAATTAAGTCCCTGCCTTCCAGATTCTTCCACAAAGTTTTGAAGCTTTCTGTTTTCATGGTTCACTGTACTATAAATGCTAGTATGCAGAGGATGCTGTAGAAGTCCAGATAGAAGTCTCTTTTTCCAGCTCAGTGTTCAGGGATATCTTCAGGAAGACCTGAGTGTTAGAAGTAGCCATTAGCCCTGGGAGAGCAGCAGGGGCATTGTCAGTAGACAGAGTTTCAGTGGTTAAAGTAGGTAAAACATAAAATTTTCAGAAAACTACTGGACATAGAAGTCAGGGAGTAGGAAAGGTGAAACTGAATGGCACACCAAAGAAGATCTCAAAGGATATTTGAGTGCTCAACAAAGGGCCAAGTATTATGGGAGCCTCAGAAGTATATGATGCATCTCCAGAGACAAGCTATAAACACAGGAGAATAACTTCTCCTAACGGAACAGGTACACATGATAGTTGGAGGCAGTAGTTAATGGGGAAGAAAGCAGAAGAGATGCCAAATAGCATTTGCCATACACATACTATGTGCCAAGCAGTTTGCAAGTGTTGTTTAATTTAACCCACTTAATTAGAAGATGGATCTGATAACCCTCATGAATCCTGGTACAGAAGTTGAGAGGCAACATGCTGTCCTGTGTAAGAACATGGACTCTGAAGCCAAGGTGCTGCGGTTTGAATCCTGTTTGTGCAACATGGAGTGTGACCTTGTATATTTTACTAAACAGCTAAAGAGAAAGATAAAAATACATAGGGAAAGATACATGAATTTTGCGCCAGTGCCTTTATGCAGAAGGACTCAAAACACCATTTATTTTATGGGGTCATTGTATGGGTTAAATAAGTGAATACATGTAAAGCACATTAATATCTCACACATGGTAAGGATCAGATACTTTGTTACAGAACAAGTAACTTTCCCAAAGTCATGTAGCTATTTTATAGTAGAGTCAGGATTTATCTGCAGTCTATCCAACTTCAAAGTCCAGACTCTGTTTTCACTGTCTCCAGACAATGCATGATTAATTTCTTTTTTTTTTTTTTAAAGATTTTATTTTATTTATTTGACAGAGAGAGATTACAAGTAGGCAGAGAGGCAGGCAGAGAGAGAGAGGAGGAAGCAGGCTCCCTGCTGAGCAGAGAGCCCGATGCGGGACTCGATCCCAGGACCCTGAGATCATGACCTGAGCCGAAGGCAGCGGCTTAACCCACTGAGCCACCCAGGCGCCCTAATTTCTAAACCTATTGTACAGACAAGAATTTCCAGGGGAGCTCAGAGCTAGGAGACTTCACTCCAGGTTGAGGTAGTCAGAGAGATCTTTATTAAAGAGGTGGGATTGGAGGCAGGCCCTAAAGATGAATGGAATTTTGAGAAATGAAGAGGAGAGCAGCAGGCATATTAAATGAATGTATTGGCATGAGTAGAAATGTAGTGTTAGAAAAGTGCAAATAACTGTAACTTGATACGTTTTCTTCTGATTTGGTAATCCTAACCAAAGTATAGCCAGATAAAACTAATTTGAAAAGAAAATATTAACCACCCTAGTCATGAAATGTTTACCATCTTTTGTGTTATCAAGTATTTACCCACAGATAAATACACTATTTTTTTATCATTACGATCATGTGAAAAATCACAAACTGTTAGTCTTGTACAATATGGCATGTCTCTCTTGCTATATTATGCATCAGTTGAAGTCACTGCATTGTTATATGCTGAATCATATATATATATATATATATATGTGTGTGTGTGTGTGTGTGTATATACGTCCCTGTATTTACATACACACATAAACACACACACTTACACTCTAGTCTATGTCCTAATATTTTAATGAGGCTCATTACTCTGAAACATAAATGGTATTGTTGGATCATATTATGAAATGAAGGAATTGATTAAGCATTTCTTTTAGTTAAGACTTTTTCTTAGTTTCAAGACTAGAAAACTGTGTATTGCCTTAAAAATCAATGCATAAGAAAAAAATAAAATCAGTACGCAAGGAAAAATTAATTGACTTTCTTACTTGTGAATACAGGATTCTGAAAAAGTTTCTATGTTGAGCTCAAGGCAATGCTAGTAGCTGAAACTCAAATCTTACCATATTTTTGTAATTACCATACCAATTCATATCTAATGTAATAACAACAGCTAACACTTATGGGTGGTTATGGACTATTTCAGGCACTTTTCTGGGCATTTCTGAATACTTAATTTCTAATGTTTTTAAATTTTTTTTTCTTTTTTTTTTTTTTTAAAGATTTTATTTATTTGTCAGAGAGAGCGAGCGAGAGCGAGCACAGGCAGACAGAGTGGAAGGCAGAGTCAGACGGAGAAGCAAGCTCCCTGCGGAGCAAGGAGCCCGATATGGGACTCGATCCCAGGACGCTGGGATCATGACCTGAGCCGAAGGCAGCTGCTTAACCAACTGAGCCACCCAGGCGTCCCTGTTTTTTAATTTTTAAGTCAATTAATGAGATAGATGGTTAGCACATTGAAACAAGAAGCAAAATAACTTTCTCAGATCTTTGCCTGAAATCATCTCAGAGGTGAGGGGGATGGAGCATCTTAATTGTCCAGGCATAGATCATGTGCCCCCGACAGTGATGATCTGAATGGTGGAGGGACTCAGTCTCACCAAAAGCACAAGACAAACATGGGCAAGGGATTTTAGAGATGGCAAATAGTAGATGTTTGCTTCTGGAATCCACTTAAGGAATATAAAGACTTTACTTGCTTCCCAAGATCTTCTTGCTTGCCTCCAAATAAAAATAGAAACTTTTTGCATGAGTAAAATCAAGGGAAAAAAAGGTGCTGAAGTGGTAGATTGTTTTCATTTGATAGGCTAAGTGTATATTCATACCATTTAGATTACTTACTTAATAGAAGAATTAATGAGATAATCGGCATTGCCCTATAGCCACTAAAATGTAAACTGTGTAAGTTTGAAAAATAGCAACATAAAGGCAGCTTTTTAATCTCTGAATCCAAAACAAGATTGATCTTTCTACTTGCAGCCTAAATAGTCCTAAAGCAGAGTTTAAAGTATCCAGTCCAGTCCTAGAAAAAGATTTGTCTAGCCCATCATATCCAAAGTGTGTTCATTCACATACCGAATGTATGTACTTTGGTCTCTCTAAAATAATTAATAATTTTCAAAATAACGTTTAAATTACCTAACCTTTTAAATTAATAATTTTTGCTTCAAATGGATTGCTTTGAAATTTAATATTATAAATGAAGGTCGATATTTTCTAATATATTTTTAAATAAATTAACATTATTCAAATTTTTAAAAACATGCCTTTGTGGTACCAAATTCCAAATGTTACATCAACAGTGATAGTCATTATATATTAGAAAACACTAGTTTTGGGTTTTCTTGAAGAACTTAAAAGATGCAAAGCTTCCTTGATGTTGAAGTTTTTTAAATACCCTTCATTGACAGCAGGCGGGCATTATATTGTGGCTCTTTGAACAATATCTGACCTCTTCTCTAAAAGTGCAGCACACATTCTGTGAAAGTGTAATAGTTATCTGTTATTCAACCTATGCTATGTTTGGAGATTGTCAATTTTTAGCAATTAGATTTAAACAAGCATACAAAAACATTTCAAAAAATATATAGAAAAACGTATTCACTTTTTTTTAATTTCCAAGTTTTTATTTAAATTCTGGTTCATTAATATATGCTGTAATATTAGTTTTAGGTATAGAATTTACTGACTCAACACTTACATACAATACCAAGTGCTTATCACAAGTGCACTCCTTAATCCCCATTACCCATTTAACCCGTCCCCCTGCCCATCTCCTCTACAGCAACCCTCAGTTTGTTCTTTATATTTAAGAGTCTGTTTTATGTTTGCCTCTCTTTTTCTCCACTGTGTTCATCTAGCTGGTTTCTTAAATTCCCCAAATGAGTGAGATCGTATGGAATTTCCTTTCTTTGACTTATTTAGTTTAGCATAATACATTCTGGTTCATCCACATCGTTGCAAATGCCAAGACATTACTCTATTTTATGGATAATATTCCATGATACACACATTTATTCCAACACACACACACACACACACACATACACACACACACACGCCATCTCTTCTTTATCTGTGCATCAATTGATGGACATTTGTGGTCTTTCCATAATTTGGCTATTGTTGATAATGCTGCTTATAAACATCAGGGGGCATGTGTCCCTTTGAATTAGTATTTTTGTCTCCTTTGGGTAAATATGGAGCAGTGCGATAGCTGGATCACAGGATAGTGCTGTTTTCGACTTTTTGAAGAACCTCCATGTTGTTTTCCAGGGAGATGGCCCCAGTTTACATTCACACCAGAAATGTGGGAGGATTCCCATTTCTCTGCATCCTCACCAACATCTCTTCATTCCCATGTTGTTCATTTTACACATTCTGAAACGTGTGAGGTGATCTCATTGTGTATTTGTATACAATTTGTATATCCCAATGTTGTGTGATTTGGGGAATCTTTTCATGTGTCTATTTGCCAAATGTATTTATTCTTTGGAAAAAATGCCTATTCATGTCTTCTGTGCATTTTTTAATTGGATTATTTGTTTTTTGGGTGTTGAGGTCATAAGTTCTTTATACATTTTGGATACTAACACTTTATCAGATAGGTCATTTGCAAATACTTTCTTCCATCTGTAGGCGGTCTTTTAGTTTTGTTGATTTTTTTCCTTCACTGTGCAAAAGCTTCTTATCCAGATGAAGTCCCAACAGTTTATTTTTACTTTTGTTTCCCTCACCTCTGAGATGTATCTACAAAGAGGTTATTAGAGCCAAGGTCACAGATATTCCTGTGTGTGTTCTCCTCTAGCATTTTGATGGATTCCTGTTTCATGTTTAGGTCTTACATCCATTTTGAATTTATTTTTGTATATGGTGTAAATAGTCTAGTTTTACTCTTCTGCATGTGTCTTCCAGTTTTCCTGATATCAGTTTGTTGAAGAGTCTTTTTTCCATTGGATGTTTTTCTTCCTTTGTTAAAGATTAGTTGAGCATATAGTTATGGATACATTTCTGGGTTTTCTGTTCAGTTCCACTGTGTGTGTTTGTTTTTGTGTGTGTTTTTGTGTAGAATACTGTCTTGATGATCACAGCTTTGTAATAGACCTTAAAGTCTGGAACTGTGATGCTTCTGGTTTAGCTTTTCTTTTTCAATATTAGTTTGGCTATTCGAGTCTTTTGTGGTTCCATACAAATTTTAGGGTTGTTTTTTCTAGCTCTGTGAAAAATGTTGGTGGTTTTTTTCATAGGGATTGCATTGAATGTGTAGTAGACATTTTAACAATATTTTTTTCTTCCAATTCACAAGCATGGAATATCTTTCCATTTCTTTGTGCCATCTTCAATTCAGTTCTTTTGTTTGTTTGTTTGTTTGTTTGTTTTTTATGGTTTTCAGAGTACAGATCTTTCACCTCTTTGTTTAGGTTTATTCGTTAGGTATCTTAGGGTTTTTGGTGCAATTGTAAATGGGACTGATTATTTTATTTCTCTTTCTGCTGCTTTATTACTGGTGCATAGAAATGTAACAGATTTCTATACATTGATTTTGTATCCTGTGACTCTGCTATATTTGTGTATTAGTTCTGGCAATTTTTTGGTGGCATCTTCTGGGTTTCCTAGAGTACTATGTCCTCTACAAATAATGGAAGTTTGGCTTCTTTCTTGTTGATTTGGTTGCCTTTTATTTCTTTTTGTTGTCTGATGGTTGAGGCTAGGGCTTCCAGTAATATGTTACTTAACAATGGTGAGAGTGGACATCTCTGTCTGGGATACTTTATCTCTCCTTCTATTCTGAATGATAGCCTTGCTGGATAGAGTATTCTTGACTGTAGATTTTTCCCATTCAGCACATTGGATCATGCCACTTCTTTTTGCTGGTCAAGTTTCTGTGGAGTGATCTGCTGCTAACCTTATGTATCTTCCTTTATAAGTCAGGGACTTCTTTTGCCTTGCTGCTTTTAGAATTTTTTCTTTACCCTCATATTTTGCAAATTTAACATCCGTATGCCTTGGTGTCAACTTGCTTTTGTTGATTTTGGTGGGAGTTCTCTGTGACTCCAATACTTTTCTTTCACTCTTTTTATCAGCTTCATTATTTTCTGTAATTCTGTCTTCTATATCACTCATTTGTGTGTCTGCTTCTTCCATCCTTGTGGTCACAATATCCAGCCTATTTCACGTCTAGGCTATTGCATTTTCTCTTTCAGCCTGATTAGTTTCAGCTCTTTTACCTCTACAATAAGGGGCTCCCTAGTGTCTTCTATGCTTTCCTGAAGTTCAGCTAGTATCCTTATGATTGTTGTTTTAAATGCTGGGGCAGGCATATTATATCTGTTTAGATTAGATACCTGGTATGACCATTTCTTATTTACTTTTGGGTTGAATTCTTTTGTGTTGGCATTTTGTCCAGGTCTCAGTTCTTCTCTGTGTTAGGAAAACTTATTTCCTGCTCCTGATAGTAATGATTTTATGAAGAAGTCACATATTGTCTAGGGTCTGGTACTGCAGTAATTGTCGCTGATGTACGCTGAATGCACTCTGCTGCTGTGTTATGGCTGCTCTGTCCCTCAGGTCAGTCCTTTGCAGAGTTTCTCCTTGCCTGCTGTGGGCACTGTTGGGCTCTTGGCCAGTAGGTACTAAGTTTTACCTGGGTGTATTCTGGCCTGTTTGCTAAAAGACACCTGTTGTTATTTCCACTAGCATTGAAGATTGCAGAACTCTGGCCGGTAGATGTGGTGAATGTGGGGGTTTGTGCCAGTCCTCTGGGGAAAGGGCTTGCTGCCCTGGCAAGTGAGCCCAGAGGCACACTTGCATGAGAAGAGCAGTTACCAGTAAAGAGCAGCAGGGTGGGACTTGTAAGTAGGTTGGACTACCAGTGTTTGTATTGAGCTGCTTCCTCAAGTTGGTTTGTGCTGAAAGGTGGGGGAGGGAAGTGGCACTAGTCTGCTCCTTTGTCCCTATAGAGAGGAGTTCATGCTTGCTGCTCTCAATGAAGCACTTTCAGAGGAGTGAATAATTTCCCCTGGTGCATCATAGTCGTTTTTCAGGCAGCTGATTTCATACTGTGTGTCTCTGGGTCGTTTGCCTTCTTGGAGCAGCGCAATGTACCTTGGGCTGTGCACTAGCCAGGAATCCTGCCTTTTAAAACTCTGAACTTCAGAGATTTGGTGTGCAGGGGACCTGCCTAGCTCCCCTGGGAATGGATCTCTATGATCTGGGGCTGGTGCAGGTTTGACCCAGAAGGACAGTTGTACCAGAGCTCAGGGGCATGAGGTTTTGAGCCAGATGGTCAACCAGCCAGTGTCCCAGTTAACTACATTTAGCCCTTGTCTCTGTGTCTATGCTGAGGGGTGGGGAAGGGAAATGATTCCTGCCAATTTCTCTGTCCCAGGAGAGGCAGGCAATGCCAACTCACAGAGGTGCTAAAAACAAACAAACAAACAAACAAAAACAAAAACAAAAAAGAAAAAAAGAACAGTCTCTCCCCATTCCACTTAGATGATTCTTAGATGGTAATGTCTACTCTAGGATTGTTTGCCTGCCTCAGCTCCTGGAGTAAGGTGGTGTCCTCAGGGTTCTATCCCAGTCAAGCCCATTGAACTCTGAAACTGCATGCTTTTACCATTTTGGTTTTATAATTCATGAATTTATAAACTCATGAATTTTAGCCCCTCTTGTTTTCCCAGCCAGTGGCTTTGGGGAAGTGTTTTCTTTGTGTTTCTCCCCATGCCTTCCACTCTCTCTTGCCTTTTCCTGGGGCCAGTTCTCCCTTCCCTCCTTAGCACCCTCTGTCTGTTTCTCCCCCAAACTATGTCTCTGCTTTTCCTAGCTTCCATGAAATGGACTCTTTTCTCCCTGTAGTTTGGAGAAAAAGGAGTTCATCTTAATTTTCTCCCTGTAGTTTGGAGAAAAAGGAGTTCATCTTAATTTCCTCTTGGGCTTAGCCCCAGAATTCAGATTTGTCTCAACATGCAACATACCCCAAATTGGGAAAGTCAGAGTTTAGTCATCCCAGCAGATATTGCTGATTCACAAGTATTAGGAAGGAAAGAGATACATATGTAAAAGCTGGGGTGGAAAAGGTAGAAAGATGGCTTAGAGTTGTAGTCAACCATTTAGAAATGATGAATTGAAGTTAAGGCCACCTAAAACAAAACAGATGTCCATTTTCCCTGACCAATAATTCTTTTCCTCTAATGAAGAGGAGACTGTTTATGTCTACCTTGTCCTAAGTTTACACTCTGTGTCATGAAAGACATTCTGGGTGGATATCTAAAAATACATCTTGGACCAAAAACGAAAATTTGGATAAGCTTCCAAGATAGGAGGGAAAGATTACGAGGCTTTGGGTGGACTGGGCTTACCATAATTATATTGCCCTGTGAAATTTAAACATGGAATTGTTGTATTTTATATATTTTTGTATTGGTTTATTTATTTCTTTGTTTATTTTCATACACATATATCTCTATTTCCGGCACTCTGTGAGTTGGGAATCATGTATAACATTTATCTCTATACTGTGAGTGAGAGGAATAATTTTATAATAAGTTTTATCTTATGGAATTGTTGTAAGAATTAAATAAATTAATTCTTTAAGATATTTTGAATAATATGAGCCACATAAACCTTAATAAAAGTTAACCATTTTTTGACTAGACTACAGAGAACCCATGTATTATCTAAAATCCACTTCTCCCTAGATTTCTTGAACAAATTGAAACTTTTATCTTCATAAAATAGTTTTCCATATAAAGTGCTGTTTGAAAAGTTTTTCCTATCTTTCTTCTCTAGTCTTAACCAGGTTTAACAGAAACAGGTGTGCATTGAACAGAGTATCAGTTCTCTAGGTCACTGTCTAGTTTCATGAATTTCTGTGCTACTAATGGTCCTAAACTTCCACATATTCTTTAAGCAGAAATTGTGATGAAATGAAAAGCATTTTATATAGAAAAACAATTTTTGCCTGATCTCCTGGTAATAATGAGAACTATCAATTAAAAACTGAATAACTCTGTGACATGGTTCTGATTTTATGTTTGATAATTTGTTAAATTTTCAGATCATTCTTATAAAAGAGTTCTGTTAATCTCCATTTTATAGGTAAACTGAGGCACAGAGAAGTTAAATAATAGTGCAAAGATTAAAAAATTTAAAAATTACAGTTTAAGTTTAATTTTACATGTTCATGTTTTATCTATTAAAATATGCTGTATATTTTTCTTTTGGATCATATATTTTAACATATTGAGGTAGAAAAGTATTTATACCCTGTTTTTATGCTGCAACCATTTTTATTCTTATCATCTTGATAAAATCATTCTATTCTTTTTCATATCTAACTTCATAAAATTGTGCTTAAATTACTGGATTTTTCCCCCTCATGTAAATCTGAGTTTGTATTAAGAGAAGTAAAACATTTTTTCCATGTTCAAATATTTTGGTCTCTCTGGATATTACCCTTGAGGGTTTCTTTTCCTCTATACCTCATAAATCATGTAATCACTATCTGATTTTGTCATGTCAACTAAGTAGTTATAGATATATCACTAAGTGACATGTGATTTATAGTTCTGGTAGGTAATCTCTGATGGCAAATATCCTTTAATGTCTTCTTCCATAGGACTAAGTGCCCTTTATTAGTGATTTCTAGAAGTTTTAAAAAATTGAATAATAAATTAAAAAAACATAAAATGTAATCAGAACTTCTTCAGAGCATTCAGTCAGGCAGTGTGTGTGTGTGTGTGTGTGTGTGTATGTGTTCTGACCTCTCACCATCTGATTAAATTTTTATTCTTCAAGTTTAAAAGAAATGTACAGCAGTTCCCAAGTGCAAGCAGAAAAACACATTTTTCTAAGTCTCAGCTTTCAGAAGATTTCTGAAACATTTTTAATGAGTTACTCATGTTGCTCTTTTAATTTAAAAAATAACCAGTACTTAAAGATTAATATAATATTTTTAAAAGCTACAAGAAAAACACTATCTCTTACCCTACTAATTATTATAACAAGCTATCTAAAGATATCATTTAACAAGAGTAGTGCTATACAAAAGAATTATACTAATTCTCAAAGTAATTTGAACAGCTGGAATTTGAGAACAAACATTTGACTTAGTCGTATGAAAAGTAAGGCCCATGCATTCTCTAAAATATACTAGAAACAAAAATATTTTAAATAATTAACAGTCTGTGTGAAGGTATGGCTACTGCTTATTAACCTTCCTCTAATCTTTATGCTTGAGAAAGTATCCCTTGATTTTATCCAAAAAAAGCACCCCAAAACAAGAAGAACATCTTGTACAAACCACATTTCATTCCTCTCTTAAAGCTGGTTCTTTAATGTCCTTTAGCCGTATCTCTTTAAACTCCTATCTGCCGGGACCTGTCAGGTTCTGTCCAATATATTACTGAGGCCTGAATTCAAGGATCCATTGCTTATCGACGATGGTACTCTTCTCAAAAATGGTTAAAGTAGTAATAAAGCAAGAAGGGACATGTGCCCTGAGCAATGATGAGGTTTCAGGTAAAGTCTAGCCTTAGTCTGGTCTGCAGAGGGAAGGTGCTGGACTATAAACCACAATTGTGCCTTTTACCTACTCACACACCTATTCTTTTCCTACTAATAGTGTGGTATGCAAAAATCCTAATCTCTGTCATGTGCATTTTACATTCATATTTCTAAGTAATACTAAGAATGATAGTCGACCAAGTGATAATAAAACTATAAATTAAGGATAAAATCAGATAACGAACAAGACCCTCTCTCTGTTATCCATACGCGTTTCTCTGTGAGCTCTATTCCATTTAATTCTTTGTCATTCTCTGTACTCACGGGCTGACATTTTATATCTTTGTAGAATCTTGAGTATTTTTTCTTACATCTATGAAATACATACATGCATAAAAGATTAATAGTAGATACTAGAATAAGACTATAATGAAAAAGTGTCTCCTGCTCTGTTATATAAAACTGTCAGAGGGAGGTACCACTTTTAACTTTATTTTTGAAGATTTTTATTTACTTAATTATTTTTTATTTGACAGAGAGAGAGAGAGAGATCACCAGTAGGCAGAAAGGCAGGTAGAGAGGAGGAAGCAGGCTCCTTGCTGAGCAGAGAGCCTGACGCAGGGCTGGATCCCAGGACCCTGAGATCGCCTAAGCCTAAGCTCTGCCTTAGGCTTAGGCGATCTCAGAGCCACCCAGGTACCCCTTAACTTTATTTTTATTGTTTTTAGAGTGTATCTCTAAATTATATAAATACATTTCAATTTATACACACACACACACACACACACACACAAGGTTGAATATATATATATTATTTTTGAATGTATATATATTCAACCTTATGTGTTATTTTATTTCCTGAATATTTAATTTGCTTTGATTCTCCTTGTCCTTTCTCCCTCATCCCAAAATATTCTGTTACATCACTGGTTTTACGTATTTCATTGGTCATTTTTGGAACTCGAGAGGATATAGTTACGCATTTATTTTTGTTCCATTCATTATGGAGTGATCTCTTAAATCCTACACTGTGATAGAATGGTATTAGCACTTCTAGAACTCACCTCTTTCATCTTCGAATTGCTTTTACTTCCTAACTGACTTTACGCCTTGACTTTATAGATTGATTTTAAGTCAAATATCAGTAAAAAGTATTATGACTACATGAATATTTCTTACTGAAGATCAAAGTCGTTGATAGTAATCTATTTTATTTCTTATGCTGATTTTAAAGGCATTTTAACTAGTTATTTTTTTCACAGTAACCTCTTTATTAAAGTCCAGTAGTTCTTCCAGTATTTCTAGAATAACATCAGGTATGTAAAATTGTTTTTTCCTTGAAAACACTTCTTAAAATACTCTATCTCTTGCCCTGGTCTGGATCCAGTACTCCCTGGACCTATTATGTATCCCAAGATTTCTCATAATAATTCTTGTTCAGTGGATTCTGTTTTTGCTTCATCCTGTATACGTCACTTTGCTTATTCTCTTACTTTTCCATTAATTTATCTGGTGAGAAATTTCTTGTATGTCTGAAATATTTATATTTGCTCACATATTTTATTCTGTACTGTATTCTATATTCCAATGGGAATTTAAAAAAAATTAATGTCATTGTGGTTGCAAACCTTAAAAGTGTTCTTTTCTTTATCCTCTTTTTCTGTCTTTTGGGAAGCTTTATCATTTTCCTTTTGTTCTTAGGTTTCTGAAAATTTGTGGCAATGTATTTTGATGGGAGTCTGTTGTTGGTTAGTTGTTTTTATTTGGGTTACTGAATATTTAATGATCTTTTTAATTTTTAAAATTCATATTTTCCTTTAATAAGAATACCAGTAACAACACTAATGAAATTAGCATTTGCATAGCACTTAATGAATGCCAGGTGCTACTCAAAATGTTTTTGCTTTGTATATCTTAACTCCTATAATCCTTAAAACAACATAATAGTAAGGGAAGTGCTATTATTTTTCAGTTTTTAAAGATAAGGAAGCATAGGCCCATAGAGTTTAAATGATATGCTGGAAGTTGCATAATTTTAACCCAGGAATTATGGCTTCAGAGTCACTGTAATTATACATTAAGCATGTCCTCCATCCAAAAAAAAAAAAGTCTTATATTGTTTTTTTCCTAGTTTGATAATCACTTCTCACTCATTACATTGGTTCTCTTTTTATGGAACTACTGTTATTCAGATATGGGACTACTTCTTATTTAGGTACATTCCTTTATGATTCATCTATCGAAATACTTTTTTTTATCATGTTTGTTTTCTTCTTTTATTGAGGTAAAATTACATCCATTCAAGTGCAAAGACATCATACAATTTACTGAGTTTTTAATATAAACATATCAGCATATGGAATGCTATGCTTGCTCTGGGTTATACTCCTGTACTTCTTTCTAATCAATTTCCCTCCCGGTCCACAGGTAATTATTATTCTGCTTTCTGTCTCTATAGCGTACTATTGACTCTTTTAAATTTCATGGAAATGGAACAATAAAACACACTTTTTGTGGCTGGCTTTTTCCATTTATCACATTTTTTGTTGTTATAGTTGCATTAATTATTATCCGTGTTTATTACTGAGTGGTAATTTACTGCATTCATTGTTTTCTTGGTGAACATTTGAGTTGCTTCTAGTTTTTCGTTATTTCAAAAAATGCTTCTGTGTACCTCTGTGAGAAGTCTTTGTCCCTATCCTTTCCATTATTTTTCTTAAATTACAGAGTAGAAAGGTTGGGTCATATGGTGGGTTTATGCTTAACTTTTTAATAAATATGCAAACTGTTGTTCACAGTGGTTTTACTTTTCACATTTTGTCAAGTAGTGTACGAACACTCAGTTTCCTTCAAATCATACCAACACTATCTGCGGTCATCTTTTTAATTGTAGACATTCTAATAGGTAGATACTATTATCACACTGTGGTTGTAAGTAGACTTTAATAATTAATGGTAAGCCTTTTTTAATATGCTTGCTGGGCGTTCATATATCTACTTTGATAAAGAATATGCCTAAGTCTTTTGATCATTATTTTTAGTATGTTATTTTTTAGAACAGTAAGGTTCACAACAAAATTAAGGGAAAGATACGGATATTTCCCATATACTTCTACCCCCACATATGCACAGTTTTCCCCATTATCAACATCCCTTACCAGAGTGATGGATTTGTTACAAATGATGAAGCTGTATTAAAGAACATCAATAATCACCTTAGTCCATAGTTTGCTTTTGAATTTACTCTTGGTGTTTTATATGGGTTTGTGTATTTATAATTTTGGTATCATGAAAGAGTTTTTTTCACTTCTCTAAAAATCCTCTGTGCTCCACTTACTCATTCCTACCCACCACCTTCAAACCCTGCCAACAACTGATCTTTTCATTTTCTTCATAGTTTGCCTTTCCCAAAATATTATGTGGTTAGAATTATATAGTATGAAGTCTTTACAGATTGGCTTCTTTTTACCTAATAACATGCACTTAAAGTTCTTCTATGTCTCTTCAAGGCTTGATAGCTCAATTCATTTTTAGCAATTAATAATAATCAGTTTTGTAGATAAACTACAGTTTATTTATTTGTTCACCTATTGAAAGGCATTTTGGTAACTTCCAAGTTTTGGCAAATATGAATAAAGCTGCTACAAATATTCATATGCATGTTTTTATGTGTACATAAGTTGTCAGATCCTTTGGGTAAAAGCCAAGCAGCATGATTTAAGACTTTCTCAATCTGTATCGTTTTTATTTCCTTTGCTTGTCATATGGCATTAGCTACAACTTCCAACATGATGTCGAAAAGGACTTATGACAGGGGACATCCTTGCTTTGTTCCTGATCTTAATGAGAAAGCAGGAATTTTTTTATAATGTATAACAGTAGCTTTAGGCTTTTTGTAGATTTTCTTTATTAAGTTGAGTAACTTCCCCTCCATTCCTAGTTTACTGAGTCTTTATCATGAATGGTAGTTGGATTTAATCAAATGCTTTTTCTGCATCTATTGATATGGGCATGTGATTTTTGTTTTAGGTTATTGATATGATGGATTTCATTCCCTAATTTCAAGTGTTGAAACAGCCTTACACATCTGGGGTAAACACCACTTAATCCTGATTTATAATTTTTTAAAATATTTACTTATTTATTTGAGAGAGAGAGAGAGACAGAGAGAGAGCATGTGCAGGAGCAAGGGGGGAAGGGCAGAGGGAGAAGTAGACTCCCCACTGAGCAGGGGGCCCAATGACAGATCCCAGACCCTGGAGTCATGACCTGAGCCCAAGGCAGACATTTAACAAACCAAGCCCCTCAGGGGCCCCTTGACTTACAATTCTTAATATACTCTGTTAATTTCATTTTCCTAGTCTTTTGAGGTATAGAGAGTAGGTATAATTCTTTCTTAAATGTTTGTTAGAATTCACCTTTGAAACCAACTGGACCTGGTACTTTCTGTTTGGGTGGGTTATTAATTATTTATTTAATTTATTTAATAGATAGAGGTCTATTCAGATTACCTCTGAGTTTTGTCAGGCCATGGCTTTGGAGGAATTCCATTTCCTCTAGGTTATCAAATTTGAGTTATTCAGGATATTCCTTCTTGATTCTTTTAATGTCCATAGAATCTTTATTGGTGCTTCCTCTTTCAACCCTGGTATTAGTAATTTGTGCCCTTCTTTTTTTTTTCTTAACCTGACTGCTGCCTTATCTATTTTATTAATGTTTCCAAAGAGCTAGATTTTAGATTCATTGATTTTTTTCTCTTGATCCCCTATTAATTTTCACTGATTTCTAGTTATTTTTTTTCCTGCTTACTTTGGATTAATTTGCTTTCCCTTATCTAGTTTCCTAAAGTGGATACAGATTATTGGTATTATATCCTCTTTTCTAATAGATGCATTATACACTGTAATGTTCCCTCTCAGCAGTGCTTTTGCTGCCTTCCACACCTTCTGATAAATTGTTATTTTTTTTTAAATATCCAAATTTTAAATTTCTCAGTATTTCTTCTTTGACCATGTATCATTTAGAACTATGTAGCTTAATCTCATCTATTTTGGCATATACCCATTATTTTTGTGTTATTAAATTCTAGTTTAATTCTTTCATGGTCTGAGAGCTCATATTGTTTTCTATTACTTTAAATTTATTAAGGAGTGTTCTGTTGCCAAGAATGTGGTCTATCTTGGTGAATGCTTTATGTGAGCTTGAGAAGAAGATGCATTCTGCTCTTGTTGGATGAAGTAGTCTATAGGTGTCATTTATATCCAGTTCATTGATAACATTGAGTTCAACTACATCTTTACTGATTTCCCAGTAATTTCCAATAGAGAAATGTTGAAGTCTCTAACCATGATATTGAATTCATCTATTTCTCGTTGTAATTTTATTAACTTTCATCTCCTATAGAGAGACACTCTTATGTTGGTTGCATACATGGTTAAGAGTTGTTTTGTCATCTTGGAGAATTGGTCTCTAGAATTTCACAATACCCTTCTTTATTCCTATAACTTTCCTTACTTTGAAGTGTATCAATTTCACTACCTGAAATTGATATAACTATTCCTGCTTTCTTTTGATTAATGTTAACATAGTATATACTCCTCCATCTGTTTACTTTTTTTTTTTTGAGACACAGATTTGTAGTAGCTTTTTTGTTTTTTTTTTAAATTAACATATAATGTATTATTAGCCCCAGGAGTACAGGTCCTGTTTATTTTTTTAAAGTAATATTTTAATGTTTAAATTTTTAAAATTGATTAATTAATATATAGTTTAGTTTCAGAAGTAGTGTTCTGTAATTTATCAGTGACATGTAACACCCAGTGCTCATTACATCATGTACCCTATTTAATGCCCATCACTAGATTGCACATTCTCCTACCCATGTTCCCTCCAGCAAAGTTCAGTTTGTTTCCCATAGTTAAGAGTCTCTCTTAGTTTTTCCCCCTTTCTGATTACTTCCCATTTAATTTTCCCTCCCTACCCTAAGATTATCCATTTCTTATATTTCTTATATTCCACATATGAGAGAAACCATGTGAAAATTGTCTTTCTCTGACTGACTTATTTTGCTCAGCATAATACCCTCCAGATCCATCCATACCAATGTAAATGGTAATGGTAAGTATTTGTCCTTTCTTTTTTTTTTTTTTAGATTTTTTTTATTTTTATTTATTTGACAGAGCGAGAGATCACAAGTAGAGAAGCAGGCAGAGAGAGAAGGAGAAGCAGGCTCCCCGCTGAGTAGAGAGCCCAATGTGGGGCTCGAACCCAGGAACCTGAGATCATGACCTGAACCGAAGGCAGAGGCTTAACCCACTGAGCCACCCAGGTGCCCCGTATTTGTCCTTTCTTATGGCTGATTAATATTCCATTGTATGTATGTGTGTGTGTGTGTACATGCGCACGCACACACACACACACACACACACACCACATCTTTTATCCATTCATCTGTTGATGGACATCTCAGCTCTTTCTAGTTTGGTTATTGTGGACTTTGCTTCTATGAATGTTGGGGTGCAGGTGCCCCTTTGGATCACTACATTTGTATCTTTGGGTTAAATAGCAAGTAGTACCATTGCTGGGTCATTGGGCAGCTCTATTTTTAACTTCTTGAGGGACCTCCATACTGTTTTCCAGACTGGCTGTTTCCACTTGCATTCCCACCAACAGTGTAAGAAGCTTCCCTTTTCTCTGCATCCTCACAAACATTTATTGTTTCCTGCCTTATTAATTTTAGGCATTTTGACCGGTTTACTTTTAATCTATATGTGTTTTTTTATTTAAAATTGGTTTCTTGTAGGCAACATATCAGTTGGGTCTTTTTTTATCTACTCTGTTAATCTCTTCTAATTATTATATTAAGACCACTGGTTTTCAAATTGAGAATTGAAATATACAGATTAATATCTATCATACTCGTTACTGTTTTTTTAGTATCTGCCATTGTTCTTAGTTCCTGTTTTAGTCTTCCACTCTGTCTTTTGTGGTTTTAATAGAAAATTCTATATGTTCGATTTAGTCTTCTTTCTTAGCATATCAATTATATTCCTTTGAAAATAATGATTACTCTAGAATTTGCAATATATATTTACAGCTAATTCACGTCCACTTTCAGATAACATTATACTAATTCATAGTTAGTGTGAATACCTTAAAATAACAAAAATATACTAGTTTTCCCTTTCTGTTCCTTCTAACATTGTTCTCATCCATTTCGCTTGTACATAAGCATATATAAGGCATGTTATGTATATAAGCATACATAATCAAATACATTATTGGTATTACTTTGAACAAACTGTTTTCTATTAGAATAATTAAGGATAGTAAAAATTGGGGTGCCTGGGTCGATTAAGTGTCTGCCTTTAGCTCAGATCATGATCCCGAGGCCCTGGGACCGAGCCCCACATCTGGCTCCCTGCTCAGTGGGGAGTCTGCTTCTCCTTCTCCCTCTGCTACTCCACTACTTGTGCTTTCTCTGGCTCTTTCTCCTACTCTCTGTTAAATAAACAAAATCTTTTTTTTTTTTTTAAGGAATAATAAAAATTATTTTATCCTCATTAACCCTTCTTCAGTGACTTTTGTTTTTTTTTATATAGATCTGAGTTTTATATATATATCGATTTTCTTCCTCTCTGAAGTTCATCTTTTTAAAAAAAATTCTTGAAGATTTTATTTATTTGAAAAAGAAACAGTGAGCTAGAGCACAAGTAGGCGAAGGGGCAGAGGGAGAGAGAGATAAATAAACAAACTGCTTCCTGAACATGGAGACTGATGTGGGACTTAATCCCAGAATCCTGAGGTCATGCCCTGAGCCAAAGTCAGACACTTAACTGACTGAGCCACCCAGGTGCCCTCAAAGATCTTTTAACATTTCTTTCCGAGGTCAACTAGCAACAAATTCCCTGTATATTTATATGAGAAAAAAAAAATTAATTTACTTAGGAAAATCTTGCAAGGTATAGAATTGTAGTTGGTAGTTTTTCTCTCACCAGTTAAAATATTTCACTCTACTCTCTTATTGCATGATTTCTGAGAATAAATAAGGACAATTCCTATCTTTGCTGTTCTATGTGTAAAAAAGTCCCCTCTGACTTCTTGGATTTTTTTCTTTATCTTAGATTTTCTCAAGCTTGAAAAAGATATACCTAGGTGTAACATTTTGGAACAGGTACTCTGCTTGGTGTTCTGTGAACTTCCTGGATCTTACCGCCCAACATTTATTTGAGGGAATTTCTGTCCTTGTTTTAAGTATTTTATTTGTTTCTTTATTTCTTTTTTCTAGTATTCCTATATATATGGGAATACTAGAATATATATATATACACACACCTTTTGTGGTTGTCCTGCTGTCTCTGTCCCTTTTTTCCTTCAGTCTTCTATTTGCCTTCTGTTTTCATAGATTCTATTGATATATTTTCCCACTCAGAAATTATTCCCTCAGCTGCATCTAGTCTACTAATATCCCCACACATGCTTTGCTTCTATTACAGTCCTTCATACCTCCAGTATTTTTTTTTTTTAGTTCTTTCTTAGAATTTCCATTTCTCTGCTTACATTGCCCATCTATTCTTGTATGTTGTCTATTTTACTCAGTAGAGTCACTAGCATATTGATTATTGTTGTTTTAACTTCCCATTCTGCTAATTCTGACAACTCTGCTATGTCTGATTTTAATACTTGCTGTTTCTTCATAGTGTGTGTGTTTTTTTTTTTTTTTTCCTTTGTTACAGCTTTTCATGTTTCTTGGTAGCTCTACATGATATACTGGGTAATGGAACTTCTATAAAGATATCTTTAGTAACGTGGTAAAGTGTAGACACATGAAGTCTTTTAGTGAGCCTTGTGCTTATATACTGTGAACTAGACAACAATTTCTCTGAATTTTTCTCCCCTCTTAGATGGGCAGAATGGATAGAACTGACTAGAGTTGGGTATTTCCCTTTCCCCAAGACAGTTAAATTTTAATGGTAGTCTAGCATATTATACCCTGGTTAAATAGTTTACTCTTGGTGCTGGCCTTGTTAAAATAAAGTACTCTGGAATATTTTAAAATGGCTCTTTTTCTCATTTCCATGCCAGATACAGAAGGGAATTTTTCTCTGTCAAGTACTGTGGAAACCAGGTCAAATTTCTGTAGTAAATTTGACAATATTTTTCCACTCCACCCTTGACCCCCTTAACCCCCTGCTGTTTTTAATTGTAAGATTTGTTCACACTAAACTTACACCATTTTTAAAATTACATTTCAGCTTTTTCTACTACAGCATTAATTCACTCCGAGGTTTCTGACTATGAGTTCTGCTATGGTAAGCGGAAACTTCCTGTATTTGTTTTCCTATATGTCCTGTCTTGGAAGCAGTGGTTTTCCCTGTGTCCTCTTGTGTCTTGTGAATTCAAGAAGAGTTGTTTATTTTTCAGCCTGTTCAGTTTTTACTTGTTTTCTGGAAGTAATTGTAACTTCTAACTCCTCACATGTGGATATAACAAACTTTGCTCTTTACTTTTTCAAATTGGATTGTGTGTTTGTTTTATTGAGTTTTGGGTTTTCTTTATATACGCTAGATACATTTCTTTTACTAGACATGCTATTTATAAATGCTTCACATCTTCTTAAAATATAGGACTTGTCTTGTGTTGTTTTAGTGTGAATTTCAAAGGTCAAAACTTCTTACTATTGATAAGGTCTAATGTTTTTTTTTATATATGTTATGGAACATGGTTTGCATACCACATGGAAGAACATTTGTATTAAGGTAAGGTTAAAATTGCCATCCCTTTTCATTTTAAATGTTTTATAGTTTTTGGATTTACATTTTATGATTCATTTCCAGTAAATTTTAAATATGACAATAAATATCGTTCAGAGTGATTTTTGTGCGTTACATATCTAATAGTTTCATCAATACATTTTATTTTATTTTATTTTATTTTTATTTTTTTATTTATTTATTTTTTTTTTTTTAAAGATTTTATTTATTTATTTGACAGAGAGAAATCACAAGTAGATGGAGAGGCAGGCAGAGAGAGAGAGAGGGAAGCAGGCTCCCTGCTGAGCAGAGAGCCCGATGCGGGCCTCGATCCCAGGACCCTGAGATCATGACCTGAGCCGAAGGCAGCGGCTTAACCCACTGAGCCACCCAGGCGCCCTTATTTTTATTTTTTTAAAGATTTTATTTATTTATTTGACAGATCACAAGTAGGCAGAGAAAGAGGAGGAAGCAGGCTCCGCGCTGTGCAGAGAGTCCAATGTGGGGCTCGATCCCAGGACCCTGAGCTGAAGACAGAGGCTTTAACCCACTAAGCCACCCAGGCGCCCCTCAGCAACACATTTTAAAAAATGATTGTCTCGGGGCACCTGGGTGGTTGAGTCAGTAAGCATCTGTCTTTGACTTGGGTCCTGATCCCAGGATCCTGGGATTGAGCCCCACATTGGGCTTCTGCTCAGCAGGAAGCCTGCCTCTCCCTCTCCCACACCCATTCCTACTCCCACTGCTTATGTTTCCTCTCTTTTTGTCTCTTTCTCTGTCAAATAAATAAATCAAATCTTAAAAAAAAAAAAAAAATAAAATAAAATAAAATAAAATGATTGTCTTTTTCCATTGAATTTCCTTTGTAACTTTTAAAAAATACCATTTACTATATATGTGTGGCTCTATTTCTGGGCTTTCTATTTTGCTTTAGTGATCTATTATCATGCAAAAATCACAGTCTTTACTATTACAATTTTGTAACATTTACTGAAGTTAGATAGTGTAAACTTTTCAACTTGCTTCTTTTTCTCAAAATTGTTTTGGCTATGATAGGTCTTCAAGTTGTTTTGGCTAATCTAGATGCTATGCATTTTCATACAAATTTTAGAATCATTTTTTTCAATTTCTTCAAAAACTTATGCTGAGATATTGATTAAGACTACATTGTATATATAAGCCAGTTGTGGAAAAGTTATTATTTAAACAATTTTGAATTAACACAGTATGTCTTTTTATTATTTGGGTCTTTTACATTTCTCTAAACAGTGTTTTATATTTTTCAGTATATGGGTCTTGCACATCTTTTGTTGGACTTATCCTTAAGAGGTTTTTTTTTTTTTTCACTTTTATGCTGTTAAGAATGATATTTAGTTTTAAATTTTAATGTAATTGTCATTTGCTAGAAACAAAATTGATTCCTATATATTGATCTTGTATCCTGTAATGTTACTAACCTCACTTATTTGTCCTATGTCCTAGGTGTTTTGTGATAGAATGTCATCTAGAAATAGTTGTACTTAATCTTTTAATTTTATTACTTATCTAAGGTTGAATAAGAAAGTGCTCCAAAATGTGATGACTTAAAACAATGATTTATTACTGCTTACAGTTTGTCTATTGATGAGGGGGCTTCTATATAGGTTTTTCCTGGACTCACCCATATAATTATATCAGAATTCCCTCTGGATTACCAAGTTTCTATGGGCAGAAGCAGACTGAGAAAACTTAGCTGAAAATAAGATTCATTTCTTAAGGAAAAGAAAATAAGTCTAAGACCTCTTGATAGGGGGCACAGAGAATATTACTGTGTTTATCAGAGTATTGATACATTATTTTTCTACATATTGCTTGATTCTATTTATATTTTAAATAAATAAGGAAATGTCTGTGGATATATTAATGATACAAAATTATTAATCTAAGGATTAATAATTAAGCAGAGATAGCTCAACCTTTTTGCTGATATTGGTTATTCCTTTTTTCCTACCTTATCAATCTTGCAAGATAGTTATTACTTTTATTAATCTCTTTTAAGAATCATCTTTTGGCTTCTTGATTGTGCTGTCTGTGTTCTATCTCAATGACTTGTGGTCTTGTGCATTTATTCCTTTCAGATATTTTTATTCATTGTGTTCTTTTATTACACATTTTTAAGAAGAATTAGATAATTTGTTTATTAACAAAAACATTAAAAGTACAATTTTTATTTTTACCACTTGGCAACGTTTCAGATTTTTAAATGTTGTCTTTTTAATATGATATGCTTTAAAGTATTTCCCAATGGAGAATGAAGAGTTGTATTGTTTAATCTCTAAAATTTAAGTGTGTCTAGATTATTTCTAATTTGATATTTTTTGAAGTCTAAAAGTATACTCTTTTTAATTTCAATCCTTTGGGCTTGATTGAGACTTGTTTTATGGTCTATCTTGGTAAGTGTTTTATATGCACAAAAAATAATGCATTTCCTGCCATAGTTGAAAATAATATACAATAAATTAGGTTATAGTTAGGTAGTTTCTTACAAAACTAAACATATCCTCACCACCTGGTCCAGCAATTGTGTGCCTGGGTATTAAGCCAAAGGAGTCAAAAACTTATGTCCATATAAAAAATTTCACACTTGTGGCACCTGGATGCCATAGTTGGTTAGGTGTCTGACTCTTGGTTTTGGCTCAACTGGTGATCTCAGGTTCTTGGGATTGAGTCCCACATGGGGTCACCGCACTCAGCATGGAGTCTGCTTAAAACTTTCTCCCCTTCAGCCCCTCCTCCCCAGCTCTCTCTTAAATAAATAAATCTTTAAAAAAAAATTGTACACTAATGTTTATAGCATCTTTATTCATAATTCCCAAAAAACCTGGAAACAGCCAGGATGTCATTTAGTAGATGCACAAATAAACTGGTATATCCTGGAAATGGATTATTATTATTAATCGTTAAAAAGACTGAGCTATCAAGCCATGAATAGACATGGAAGAACCTTAAATGCATATTACTAAGTATAAGAAGCCAATTTGTAAAGGTTACAGACTCTATGATTTCAACTATATGGTACTCAGGGAAAAGCAAAGTAGGGAGATAAAACATTCAGTAGTTGACAGGGGTTGGGGGTAGGGGTCAGAGAGAAATGAATAAGCAGAGCTCAAACAATTTTTAGGGCAGTAAAAACACTCTGTATGATGTAATAATGACTCCATGTTGTCATACTTTGTCCAAACCCATAAAATATATCACTCAAAGGTAAGCCCTAAAGTACTGGATAGGGTAATTATAATGTGTCATTGTAGGATCACTCTTGGTGAAAATGGACTATTCTGGTGAATGATGTTGATAATGAGCGAGGTTATGCATGTCATAGAGCGGGGAATAAATGGGAAATCTTTATTTCCCCCAATTTTGTTATAAAACTAAAACTTTTGGGGGTGCCTCGGTGGTTAAGTTGGTTAAGGCATCTGCCTTGGATTTGGGTCTGATCTCAGGGTCCTGGGATCAAGCCGCATGTTAGGCTCCCTGCTCAGCAGGGACTCTGTTTCCCTTCTTCGTCTGCCCCTCCACCCATGCACACACATATGCTCTCTTTCTCTCTCTAATAAATAGGTAAAATCTTTGGAAAATGAAAAAAAAAAACAAACTAAAACTTCTCTAAGAAAATAAAGCCTTAAAAAATAATATCTTGGGTCATGTTGGTTCTAAGCGTTTTGTTCTTTTTATATTCTCACATTCCCTCTTATTTTTCTGATGATTGAGAGAGGAGTATTAAAGTCATAAAGTATGATAGATCTATGCATTTTTTTCTCATTAGTCTGTTGATAAGAAGTCGTTAAGACTATAGATATGTTTTAAATACATAGCCAATAGGATTTGGAGTTGCCATTTACTGGGTTGACATAGAGTGCTCTATGATATATCCTGATACCAATGGATCCAAGAAAAAAAAATGGTTTAGACTGTTTGTGGTTAATACATATGGAGAATGGAAAAAGTAATTGAAATTGAAAAGATCGAAGGACTAGAGTTTGGGAAGAATTACTGAATTCTGTAGAATTACTGAAGAATTACTGAAACTGTGATGAACTCAAAATAGAATTCTAGACATCTTTATTAACTATCTTTGTGAAAAATCTCTTTAGCATTTATATATTCAGCTAAAACATACTGTTCAATCTGTTCAATATTACTTTGATTTGCTTTTGTACTGTTTTCTATTTGACTTAGTCTAAATCCACTTTAAATGTTAAAACCAAATATTTGCTCATTATTTTTCATTTCTGCCTGGTGCTGAGAATTCTCTAATCTATACAAACCATGAATTTATTAATAAAAAAATACCTGTGTTGAATATCAAAGATCATCTAATCTGACTATCATATATGGTGAGCATCCCTACTATAAAATACTCATGAAGGGATGATCAGGTTTTACTAATAAACTTCCAGTAATAAGAATGCATTCTCCCTTGTGGCAGGTAATTCCTTTATCGATCTATTAAAAAATACTCAAGATGGACTGAAAATTTTTTACTTACTCTGTAAATTAATCAAACCTCATTGTAGAAAATACTACACATATTAAAATAAATCTGATACACAAAATAGTTAACCATGGGCATGACAATTTGCTCTTTATTTCTTTCAGAGTATCTATCCACTGAATATATTCATATATATTTATAAACTAACAAATTTGGGTATTAGAATCTTATTTACAGTGCAAATAGACAGAGTTTATCCAACAGTATTGCAGAATATTATCAAGATTAAACTGAAAATTGAGAACTTGATAACGAAAAGTCAATGATAAATGCATGAATTGATTGAGTGAGTAAGTGAATGATTGGGTTATATATTTTTAAGTATATTGGTAAACCTGACATGTGTCCCAATTGATTACTCAAACTATAAGGATTACAAATAAGGGAGGGGTGGTTATCTGGAAAAATGTGTGCTTTATATCTGTTCTATGATCAGAGGAAGAGAGAGTGGGCAAGAAAATACAATAAACCTCCACTAAAGTGAACAAGAATTTGCAGGAAGAAATGGACAGAAAATTAATTTCAATAACAGGGAGCGAGAAGGTCAACCAATGGCCTATGTTGTGATAGAACTTATTTGAATTTGGTTCCCAAGGGCCTTCATAAAGTAACAGAGAGTTTAGAAGTGGCTATGGCCTGGTTCTCAAATTACTTTATTAAGATAGTGACCAGAGTTTCAGATAGAAATAAAGAAATTTAAGCCTTATAGTTCAGCTTGTGCTTTCCATAATATAGATGACATTTTATTACTGTTATGAAACAATGACATATATATAGTTTGAATCTGTAAAAATGCTATCTGTTCAATTTTTGTTATTATGCAGTATATTATAATATGTAATTTATTGCCCCAAGTATTACAGTTACTGGCAAGTTAACTGCTATTGATTATATAATGGTGTTAAAACAATTTTAGCAAACCTCTTTGGTCTGTGAAGAAAATTTGTTACTTTCTTCTAAAAAATAGTGATCCCATTAAGCTAACAAAATCATTCACTGGTTCAAGATTAAATATTTAGTATTAGGTTGTTTTTTTTTTTCCTATTCTACAAATGTTTCTTTTTTTTTCTCAACATAGGTTGTTTTATTTGATAATAATCTTACTTAAATAAGCAGTCTTTCTGGTTTTCTCATGGAATGGTAGTCTCTAAGCATTTCTCATGGTTCCTTGGTGGGATGGTCACTTAATGATCAAATTAGAGCTCATTCAACCAGATCTGTGGTAACAACAGCTACTAGTCTGTGGTACTCCTTTTCAGATTTACAGAACATCCAGGTGGAGTTCATTACTGTGAATCACCCAGCATGGTCCCCTGGCAGCAGATTAAGAAAACAGTCTAAATTAGAGATGGCTGCACTGCTAAACTTATCCCTCGTTCAAAATGTAAGACCCCCCTACGTTTAGCCACATACATCTTATCTGTAGTAACCTTCTATCCAGGGAGGTCTCTATTACTATTTGCTGCTGCATTTGTACAATACCTAAAATATTTATGAATCTCAAAGTTGAAAAATTACAGATTTGTAGCTAATATATTCCACAGCTGCATGTTCTTGGTTTGCAAATTTATAACTGGGAATTTACTACTAACAAACTCCAGCTTTTGAACAATTGGATGTATTTCTCCAACTCTCTGTGTTGCCCTTTCTCCTTTTACTCAGTCCCCAGGCAGGGATGGCTGCAGTGGTGGTACAGCCTCTGGGGAGGTAAGGAGGAGGGATGGATGGATCTCTTTGCCATCAGTCACCAACAGCCCCTCTGGCTGATTAAGTAGCAGGTGTTAATAGGAACCCAGGGGAGTGCTCTCCAGTTCCCTTTAGCTGGAATGATAGTGACATGATTCAAGGCCTGAAGGGTTTAGGGCTCTTTTAGGGAGTGGGGAGAAAAGTGGACTTGTAAAGTGGAAAATAATACAAGGATATGTTGTTTCGAAATGCCTTTCTTAATGCTTGAAAGATACCTCGTTTTTGAAGACTTGAACATTGAAAATTCTGATACTGATGTGCCTAACATTAAAAAAAAGGAAAGAGAACATAGTAACCTTCAAAAACACTGCTCACTGTATAATTTGATTTCACTGGAGTTTTGTAATGCACAATAAGTTTTAATTGTTTTAGATATTTTTTAGGTAGATAGACAAGGACATAGATGTTATGAAAATATAATGGAAAGATAACATAGCTCTTGCAAAATTACAAAGCATAAGCTAATACACAAAATAGACAAAATCAATAGATTTAATAGATTAAATCAGTGATGACTGTTAAAACAAAATCTGGAGTTTATTATAGTTAATTTGTATAATCCATTTGAATCTTGTATCTGTCTCAGAAGAGTTTTTTTAGAACATGGTTTTTAATTTGATATACATAGTATTAAAATATTTTAAAGACTTTATTGATACTAGCACCACCAAAATATTATCATATTTCCTTCTGTTCACTAAATCTCACCCCTCAGTAACTATTACTTGACTGTTAACAGCATTGATCAGTTTTTGTGTTTTATAGAAAATTTTATTAATAGATAAATTTTATTCTTTACATAATATGTTTTATATTCCTTTGTCCCTAGGTAGCATGTTTGTGAGATTCATGAATATTGCTGGGTGCGGTTATAGTTCATTATTGCTTTTTTTTTTAAAGATTTTATTTATTTATTTATTTATTTATTTTTGTCAGAGAGAGAGAGGAGCGAGAGTGAGCACAGGCAGACAGAGTGGCAGGTAGAGGCAGAGGGAGAAGCAGGCTCCCTGCCAAGCAAGGAGCCCTATGTGGGACTAGATCCCAGGACGCTGGGATCATGACCTGGGCCGAAGGCAGCTGCTTAACCAGCTGAGCCACCCAGGCGTCCCCATTATTGCTTTTATATAGTATGTGATTGGGTGAATAAATGTTATGTATTACACAATTGGTAGTTATTGAATCCTTCCCAAATGGATGTTTAATATAATATTGATGTGAACTTTCCAAAGCATGTCTTCTGGTGAGGATAGGTGCACATTTGTATTTAGTATAAACCTAGAAATGGAATTGGTGGGTTATAAGGTACATAGATAATCAAATTTAGTAGATGTTGCCAAAGAGTTTACTTACCAGGGTCAGAGAGTTCTGATTGTTGCACATGCTCATAAACATTATTTTCTTTCTCTTTAAATTTTGCAGTTCTAGTGAGTGTGTAATGGCTTCTCCTGTGATTTTAATTTGCATTTGCCTAATAATGAATAAAATTTATGGTTTTTTCTTGTATGCGTTGGCCACTTGAATCTCATATTTGAGAACTGTCTTTTCAAGTCTTTTGAACATTTTTTGTTTTTCTAACGTTTCCTTATTTTTTTAAAGATTTAAATTTATTTATCTTAGTGCAAGTTGGGAGGAGCAAAAGGAGTCTCTGCACTGAGCACAGGCCCCCACGCAGGGCTTGATCTCATGACCTTGCGATCATGATCTGAGCCAAACCAAGAGTGCGATGTTTAACCAATTGAGGTACCCAGGTGCCCCATCTGACTTTTTCTTACCGAAGAATAAAAATTCTTTACATATTCTGGGTAAGTCCTCCTCAGATACAGGAATTGACAACGTCTTCTCCCACTGTGAGGCTTGCCTTTTTGCATAGATAATGATATCATTTTCATGAAAAGAATATATTTTAATGTCCACATGTCACTATTTTTGTGTGGTCAACACAATTCTAATTTTGGTAATATTAGACTCAGAAAAGCTAGTATGACCTTTGAAAAAATATGACAATTATTTAAGAATTTGGAATGACAAATAAAAGAAAACCCAAAATGTAGTAGAGAGTCAACCTCTAAAAATTGGTTAATATATTGAGTGAGATTTACATTTGTTCATTTTTAACCTATGAGAATTTATGGTTCATATTGTCCAGAGATGCTGATGCTAAAGCAGAAATTTATATCTCATTAACTTGATAATTCATAAAATTCAGGGCTTGTAGAGTAATTGGAGGTGAGAAGAAACTTGAGAAAGAAATGAGACACAAAAGGAAAAAAAAAATCTTCTAAATTCTTCTCCAGCTACTTCTCAATTATGTATGCATAATGAAGACTTTAAGAAGCCCTGCCAAAGACAGCAGCTGAGGGTCAGGGAAATGTAGGTTTCAACTGTGAGGACTAGAGGCGAAAAGAGTGTTTAGCTGTAGTCCAGTCAAGTTAATATTTTATAGAGAAAGATAAAAAACAACAACACAAAACTAGAATTTCTGCAAAGTAACTGGATACCAGAAAAGTAAAATGAGATGACATGTGAGAAGTAGGAAAATGTGACCCCTAGTCAAGGGAACACAAATCAATAGAAACAAGAACCAAAAGGACAGGTATTGTAATTAAGACTAAGATTTTAAAGCAATTATTCATAAATATATCCAACAAAATAGAGAAAAAATTATAAATATTGAAAAGATGGGAAACTTGTTTCAAAGTTGAATACATGAAAGAAGGATAAATAGATACCCCCAAAATTAAAAGTAGGTTATCTATAATCTTTAAGAAATGTTTGAACTTAAAAATAAGTGAAGGTGGCAAATGAAAGTATCAGCAAAATTGAAGATAGATTAATAAAGATCATTCCACTCGAGGAAGAGAGATGAAAAACTGGAAGAAAAGTTAACAGAGCCCATTGTCTTGTAAGACATCATGTGTTCTACCAAACATGCAATGACAGTGTCAGAAAGACAGTATAGATAAAAATAGTATTTTAAGAAATAATAACTAGAATTTTCCCAAATTAGGAGATAAACATCTAAAGATTCAAGAATTTTATCCAAATATAGGCAAGATAAATACAATGAAACCACACCAAGTCACCTCTGAGTCAAACTCCTAAAACCTACCACCACAACAAAAATCGTTGAAAGTAGATAAATGATAAATTACATACAGTTGAGGAAAGCTGTGAATAATGACTGATTTCTCCTTAAAAATACTGAGGCCAGGGACTCCTGGGTGGCTCAGTCAGTTGAGCCACTGCCTTTGGTTTCAGTCATGGTCCTGGGGTCCTGGAATCAAGTCCCTCATAGGGCGCCTTGCTTGGTGGGGGGTCTCCTTCTCTCTCACCTCTGCCTGCCATTCTGTCTGCTTGTGAACTCGTGCTCACTCTCTCTCTGACAAATAAATTAATAAAATCTTTTAAAATAAAGTACTGAGGCCAGTAGACAATGAAATGACATCTTCAGGGTGCTGAGAGAGAAAACAAAAGTCAGAATTTTACAGCCAGTGAAGATAATCTGCAAAAATGAAGGTGAATCTAGTAGTTTTCTACTGCTGTTGTAACAAATTACCATAAACTCAGTGTTAAGTAACACAGGTTCAGTCTTACAGTTTTGGAGGCCAAAATCTGAAATAGAGGTCAGGGGAAATTCAATTCCTTGCTTTTTCCATCTTGTATGGACTGCCCACATCCCTTGGCTCTTGGTTTTCTTTAAGCTATAACCTCTGCTAGTGTCGTCGTATCTCCTGCGGTTCTGATGCCCCTGTTTCCATAGGACTTCTATAGGACTGTAGGACTTCTATAATAGGACTATAGGACTTCTGTGATTACATTGTGTTTAATACAATCTTTGGGAGCTATTCCGCCTATTCTACTTCTAACATTGATAAAAGACATTTTTAGATAGATAAGAAAATTGGAGAGATTTCTTGGCCAGGATGGTAGAAATTCTGGCCAGTTTAGCAGCATCTTGCCCTTTAAGAAAAACAAAAATGAGCTAAGGAAGTTCTTCAGGCTAAAAGAAAATAACAACCATATAGAAACTCCTATTTAGAAGAGGGAATGAAGAACATTAGAAATGTAGAAATATTTACTATATTGGTGAACATAAAAGACTTACCTGTTTTCCTTTTTTTTTTTTTTTGATTTTTTTATTTTTTTTATAAGCATATATTTTTATCCCCAGGGGTACAGGTCTGTGAATCACCAGGTTTACACACTTCACAGCACTCACCAAAGCACATACCCTCCCCAATGTCCATAATCCCACCCCCTTCTCCCAAACCCCCTCCCCCCAGCAACCCTCAGTTTGTTTTGTGAGATTAAGAGTCACTTATGGTTTGTCTCCCTCCCAATCCCATCTTGTTTCATTGATTCTTCTCGTACCCACTTAAGCCCCCATGTTGCATCACCACTTCCTCATATCAGGGAGATCATATGATAGTTGTCTTTCTCTGCTTGACTTATTTCGCTAAGCATGACACGCTCTAGTTCCATCCATGTTGTCACAAATGGCAAGATTTCATTTCTTTTGATGGCTGCATAGTATTCCATTGTGTATATATACCACATCTTCTTGATCCATTCATCTGTTGATGGACATCTAGGTTCTTTCCATAGTTTGGCTATTGTGGACACTGCTGCTATAAACATTCGGGTGCACGTGCCCCTTTGGATCACTACGTTTGTATCTTTAGGGTAAATACCCAATATCATCAAAGCCATCTATGAAAAACCCACCGCAAATATCATTCTCAATGGAGAAAAACTGAAAGCTTTTCCGCTAAGGTAAGGAACACGGCAGGGATGTCCATTATCACCACTGCTATTCAACATAGTACTAGAGGTCCTAGCCTCAGCAATCAGACAACAAAAGGAAATTAAAGGCATCCAAATCGGCAAAGAAGAAGTCAAATTATCACTCTTCGCAGATGATATGATACTATATGTGGAAAACCCAAAAGACTCCACTCCAAAACTGCTAGAGCTTATACAGGAATTCAGTAAATTGTCAGGATATAAAATCAATGCACAGAAATCAGTTGCATTTCTCTACACCAACAGCAAGACAGAAGAAAGAGAAATTAAGGAGTCAATCCCATTTACAATTGCACCCAAAACCATACAATTGCATACCTAGGAATAAACCTAACCAAAGAGGCACAGAATCTATACTCAGAAAACTATAAAGTACTCATGAAAGAAATTGAGGAAGACACAAAGAAATGGAAAAATGTTCCATGCTCCTGGATTGGAAGAATAAATATTGTGAAAATGTCTATGCTACCTAAAGCAATCTACACATTTAATGCAATTCCTATCAAAGTACCATCCATCTTTTTCAAAGAAATGGAACAAATAATGCTAAAATTTATATGGAACCAGAAAAGACCTCGAATAGCCAAAGGGATATTGAAAAAGAAAGCCAACGTTGGTGGCATCACAATTCCGGACTTCAAGCTCTATTACAAAGCTGTCATCATCAAGACAGCCTGGTACTGGCACAAAAACAGACACATAGATCAATGGAACAGAATAGAGAGCCCAGAAATAGACCCTCAACTCTATGGTCAACTAATCTTCGACAAAGCAGGAAAAAATGTCCAATGGAAAAAAGACAGCCTCTTCAATAAATGGTGCTGGGAAAATTGGACAGCCACATGCAGAAAAATGAAATTGAACCATTTCCTTACACCACACACAAAAATAGACTCAAAATGGATGAAGGACCTCAATGTGCGAAAGGAATCCATCAAAATCCTTGAGGAGAACACGGGCAGCAACCTCTTCGACCTCTGCCGCAGCAACATCTTCCTAGGAACAACGCAAAAGGCAAGGGAAGCAAGGGAAAAAATGAATTATTGGGATTTCATCAAGATCAAAAGCTTTTGCACAGCAAAGGAAACAGTTAACAAAATCAAAAGACAACTGACAGAATGGGAGAAGATATTTGCAAACGACAAATCAGATAAAGGACTAGTGTCCAGAATCTATAAAGAACTTAGCAAACTCAACACCCAAAGAACAAATAATCCAATCAGGAAATGGGCAGAGGACATGAACAGACTTACCTGTTTTCTTAATTGATTTTGTGGTTATCATCTTTTTTTTTTAAATTTTTTATTTTTTATAAACATATATTTTTATCCCCAGGGGTACAGGTCTGTGAATCACCAGGTTTACACACTTCACAGCACTCACCAAAGCACATACCCTCCCCAATGTCCATAATCCCACCCGCTTCTCCCAAACCCCCTCCCCCCTTATCATCTTTTATACCATATTTAAGGAAATCTTGGCTATTCCAAAGTTATGTATTTTCTAAATGTTGATTGTTTTAGCTATTAATAATTAGATTTGCGTCCATCTAGAATTAATTTTTAGGGGTAGTGTATTGTAATGATTAAAAAACACTGTTTTCCCATATAAATATCCAGTTGACTCAGCTGTTACTAAAAAGACCATCTTTCTCTAATAGAATTGCAGTGTTAACTTGGTCATAAGTCAAATGACAGTTTATGTTTGATTCTGCTTCTAGACACTTCATTCTTTTCTAATGGTTGGTTTCCCTCTCCTTATACTAATATAATACCCTGTTAATAGAGCCTTGCTTCCTTTTTATGATATCTTAGTTCCTTAGGTTTTGTTGCTGAAGTTGCTATAATTTCTCCAGACTTGTTCTACAGTATTACCTTGGCTATCCTTGTGGGGTTTTTTTGTTTTGTTTTTTTTTGTTGTTGTTGTTGTTTTTAAATCAGTATAAATTTTTAAAAGAGTTTTTTGGTTATACCTAGATTTTTAGAATTTTGAAGAATTTTGATTGGGATTATATTAAATCTCTATAATGATGGGTGAAAACCTGATTAAATTGATTTTCATCCTTAGGCATATATATTTTTCTAGTTACTTAAACTTTCAGTTTCTCTTAATAGTTAAAAATAGTTTTAAGTTTCTTGTATATCTTATAAGTTTGTTACTAGACATTTAATATTTTTCAGACTATTGCAAATTATATTTAATTCTTTGTTTTATTTGTTGATACATGGAAATATTTTTATGCATTATACATATTCAAGTACAATATACATTAATTTGAATAATTTGTAGATTATTATGAGTTTTTCAATTATGTTACCATGTTTCTACAAATAACAATTTCACTTCTTTATTTCTAGTTCATATGTAATTTTATTTCTTAACTCAATGCACTTGGTATAGTCACCAATAGAATGGTGAGTCCTAGTGACAATATCCGGAGCTCCTCCTTCTCTCCCTCTTTCCTCTCTCCCTCCCTTCCTTTGTCCATTTCTTATATCAGACCTAGGTGGCAATTTTTTTTAACATGAGTGAGTATGCCAAAGTAGGATTTTAAGTTACTATTCTTTATCAGATAAAGGAAGTTCAAACTAATTCTTATAGTGCTGAGTTTTCATTCTGAAAGGGCTTTCTATCTGAATCTGTCGAGATAATCATGTCCTATTTTTCCACTTTAATATTAATATTATGTGATTTAAACTTATTATTTTGAGGTGTGTAACAATCCTGCCTTATTGAGGAACACATACACAGACATTTATCACTTGATTTGATAATACTTTGCTTAGGATTACTGTATCTGTTCATGTCAGAGGTGGTCTGTAAATCTTTTTCAGTGTAATGTTCTTGCAATATTATGAATTAGTTTTAGATTGAACTCTTTTTATCTGTTCTCTGAAAGAGTTTGGGAAAGTCTTATCTTACTCCTAAATATTTACCAGAATTCACTAGTAAAGCCATCGATTCCCAACTGTATGTGGGGAAGGAGGGGGTGGATAAGTGAGACAGAAAGAACTATTTTTTTTTTAGCAGATTCAAAATTACTCATGTTTATACCTTTTCTCCTTTCAGTTATTATAAAAGGAATTTTTTCAAAAGTTTTCCAATTTCATGCAAATTGTGCTATTTATTTGTAGGTGGTAGCCAATATCTTCTCATTAATTTGGTAATGTATAGAATCCTATTGTTTTTTTTTTTTTTTTCATTCCTGATGTGAACAATTTTTTTCTGTTTTTCAATCAGTTTTTACAAAGATATTTTAATTTTGTGAAATTTTCTTTTATTTTTATTATGGTATGTTAGCGACCATATAGTACATCACGAGTTTTTATTTTTGTTTTTTAAAATATAATGTATTATTTGCTTCAGGGGTCTGGGTCTGTGAATCATCAGTCTTACAAAATTCACAGCACTCACCACAGCACATACCCTCTCCAATGTCCACAACCTAACCACCCTATCCCGCCTCCCTAATCCCCCAGTGACCCTCAGTATGTTTTGTGAGATTAAGAATCTCTTATGGTTTGTCTCCCTCCCTGGTCCCATCTTGTTTCATTTTTTCCCTCCCTGCTCCCTCATGACCTCCCACTCTGCCTCTCAAATTCCTCATATCAGAGAGAGCACATAATTGTCTTTCTCTGATTGACTTATTCAGCTTAGCATAATACCCTCTAGTTCCATCCACGTCATTGCAAATGGCAAGATTTCAGGGTTTTTTTTTTGTTTTGTTTTTTTTGTTTTATGGCTGCATAGGATCCCATTGTGTGTGTGTGTGTGTGTGTGTGTGTGTGTATGTGTGTGTATCACATCTTCTTTATCCTTTCATCTGTTGATGGACATATAGCATACAGCTTCTTTCCATAGTTTGGCCATTGTGGACATTGCTGCTATAAACATTCTGGTGCATGTGCCCCTTCGGATTGATGTAGTGTTCCTTGACTCATTATTTGCATATACGTTTTCAAAGTACATTTTGGTTTTATTTATTTTTCTTTTATTGTAGACCTGATTAAAACAACTTTCCTCAGTTTGTCTGAAAATTAGTTTATGACTTAATTTCAACGTCATTTTTCAAGTTTTTGTTTGTTTGTTCGTTTGTTTTGAGTAGTAAATTCAGCATTAGCAGTTACTTTTTATTTTGACACTATAAAAATTTACCCCATTCAGTTCTAAGCACCATGATTTCCAATGACAAGTCAGATTAAATCAGTCTCTCTTTTTTTCTGTCTTTTTCCCCGTTGGAAAGAAAGGATTTTTTCCTTGTATTTTTTTTTTTTTTAAGATTCTTCCTTTTATTTTTATTTTTTTAGCAGTTTAACTATTATATGTGTAATTATGGTTTTCTTTATATTTATTCTGCTGTGGTTGCTGAGATTCTGGAATATGTAATTGATATCTAATACCAGCTTTTGGAAACTTTCTTGTGTTACTTCTTCAATGTTTGTTCTACCTCATTAATCTGTATTTGAATGTTTTCTTTTAATTTCCCTTTAGGTTCAGTAATCTTTTGTTCATTTTTACCTAGTTTGATACTCAACCATTGAGTTCTTAATATAGATACTGTGTTTTTCAATGCTGGGGTGCCCATTTTATCTTTCTTTGTAGATTCCTATTTTCCGTTTATGCTATTTTTTCTTCTATCTTGTCCATCTTTTCCTATGCTTTATTTAACACATTGATGGATATTTTAAAGTCCTTTGCTGCATCTTTAGTATCTGAGTCATCTAATGTGTCTGTTTTTATTCTTTTTTTTTTTACTTGAATAAATGTCAATTTTTCTTTACTTTTCACATTTATGGGGATTCTTAGTTATATTCTGGAAGTTGCGTAAAAATTAACCATGGGCTTGGGGCGCCTGGGTGGCTCAGTGGGTTAAGCCGCTGCCTTCGGCTCAGGTCATGATCTCAGGGTCCTGGGATCGAGTCCCGCATCGGGCAGAGAGCCTGCTTCCCTGTCTCTCTCTCTCTGCCTGCCTCTCCGTCTACTTGTGATTTCTCTCTGTCAAATAAATAAATAAAATCTTTAAAAAAAAAATTAACCATGGGCTTTAGATGATCTTATCTTTAAACTAGAAAAATTTTTCTTATGTTCTCTATCAGCAAGTTAGGGTGAGGGACAGATCATTTCACTCTACTTAGTGGTTGATGCAGTTGAAGATATTTTGCTGTTTGAGTAAGTCTTGGTCTTTCCATGGTCATTTTTAATCCTAAAATGATCCTTTGGAACTTTCAATATTATGCTGAATGGTGGGTTTTCCTCAGGCTTGAAAGAGTACTGGAAATTGAGCTCTGTTCTCATCATCATTCTTCAGCCCACAACACCAACAAACTTCAAATGTGGCAAAGAGCTTGAAAATGAGACTACTATATACTTGAAACTTATCTCTACATCCAAAAATATTTGTTTCCTAAGCAGTTGTGACTGTGAGAGATTTACTCCTTTTAGAAATTTTAGTCCTAATTGTCCAGCATATTTTGCTATTCAAAAAATTCCTAGCTACAACTCTATCTTCATGCAGCTAGGGCTGCATTCTGGAAGTAAGGTCTGAAATGCTCTCTACTTTCTGGAACTTCATTCATCTAGTCTTTGTTGCAAATGCATTTTTGTGATGTCTTTATTATTTCGTAATTTAATTGTATGCCTAGTTTTGAAGAGGGAACATTGTCTTGTAATGACAATGTCATATATATAGGACAGAAATTAATTTTATTAGGTCAAAATATATGCTGTATCTTTATTCATGTTACAAAAAGAGCAGTACCTCCTATGGGAATTTAAATCAGGGGTGTGCTGGCTACTGTGTAGCAACCAGCTTTCCAGTGAGCAAGGGAGTGAGAGGAAGGCCATATTTATAGGTTTGCTCATTTCCATGGTCTAAATCTTCCCACCATGGCCAATTTCAGGCTACCCACGTGACATTACCAAGTGCAGATTTACGAAAAGATACAATCCTGATTAAATCATTGCTTAAAGTTGCAATATGTTAAAATGATTTTTCATAATCACTATGTTTAAACCATAATTTGTCTTATGATTATTTTGGAATTTAATTACATAGACCTTTCAACTGGGAAAAAAAAAGGTTTGTATTTCAAAGAAACTCAATCTTTGGATTTTGTGAGCAAAATTAAATACTGAAAAATAGTAAATATGTTTTTAATCCTTAGTATCTATTATTTTATAGGTATTTTTCTCATCATTATCATAATTATCTTAATGTATTATCTATTACCAAGATGATTATAGCAATAAATGTTAATTGAAATTTATATGTATGAAAATATTTGTTTTATCTCAGATATTTTCCCTTGGACTGTTATAAGTAGCAATAGTTACAGTAATGTGTCAAAAATGTTTTTAATTTACGATTATTTAAATTATGATAGAATGCTGCAAAGTAAATCAAATAGGTTTTTTTTTTCAAGATTTTATTTATCTATTTGATGGACAGAGGTTACAAGTAGGCAGAGAGACAGGCAGAGAGAGAGGAGGAAGCAGGCTCCCTGCTGAGCAGAGAGCCCCATGTGGGGCTCGATCCCAGAACCCTGAGATCACGACCCAAGCCTAAGGCAGAGGCTTTAACCCACTGAGGCATCCAGGAGCCCCCAAATAGTTTGGTGGGTTTTTTTGTTTTTTTGTTTTTTGTTTTTTCTTAAGAAGAATGTATTACATTCAAAAAGACTACAGATTTTATTATGTTACAAAATATTGAAATATCTTGTTCTTGGGGATCCATTATTAGAGAATAAGACTAAATGGTTAAGAGAAAAAACAAGTTACCCACATTTTAATAGAGAAGAAAATACTTGGTTTCTGAATAGTCCATCCAGGGTTTTTAATAGGCAGCAGAATTTGTACCAAAAGAATCCCAAGTGAACTTGAAATGGGAAAGAAATAAAGGAAAAAAAAAAAAAAGAACACATATATATTGTGTAGTTTACTTTTGTAGGGGATTGTGTGGCCAGGAGTAAATGTATAGACATTTAATCCCAAGAACTGGCCCACTATAAAAGCCCTGCTTCACCATCAACTACTAAAAGCAACAGCCTGTACCCTTAACATGGGACATCGGAAACTGCCCCTCAGCTCACTGCTATTGCTCAGCT
Organism: Mustela lutreola; assembly: GCF_030435805.1. NCBI lineage: Eukaryota > Metazoa > Chordata > Mammalia > Carnivora > Mustelidae > Mustela > Mustela lutreola. Next base: position 117,346,826 of record NC_081294.1, read on the forward strand.
CTGAATTTAGTTCTACTGTATCTACTAACACTGAAGTATATCGCATATGATTAAAGGGACCATATTCTCTATTGCCCATACTGGGACTCTCAAGAATAAGAGGTTACTAATAGTAATTAAACAGGGCAACAGACATGAACCAGGGATGTCTCAGGTAAAACAGGATATATGAATATAATTCTTAGGCTTCTCATGTTGCTGTGGCATCACCTGAGGCCTGAGATTTGAGAAACTTCAGTTACAGGCCTCAGCCAAACTGACAAAAAGCCAAGAGATTGTGTATCTACACTTTCAGCTTCTGAGGTGAGAATTTGCCTCATTCGGTGGGGAAGTGTCCTTCAAAAAAAGAGGTTCTATGTGCTGACTGTTCAAATAGGATGACAGATATAAACAGCATTGGTTTCAAGTAATTTCTTATTTATCAAACCTGGACAGTTGAATTAAAATAAATGCATATTGAGAGAACATTCCCATCCAAATGATCATGTAACTTCTTTAACACTCTGTACCTTAGCTACAGAAATTCTGGAATTTTACTTAGCTATCAATTTAGAGTAATACCATAGCATAAAAAGTTTGCTTCTGTCTATGATGATTTAATTAGTTGATCTTCTAATGGCATATTTCATCCAGGATTAATATTATTTGAATAGTGATATTCTTCTATTAAATATACATTTGTCTTTTCAGCCTGGACACTGAAAGAAAAGGTTAATTAATGGATGTGTTAAAAATGTGATTTTATTATTTTAAAACTTCCTAGTTCACTCTCAGGTAATTAATTTCATCATTTGATCTGAAGGAAAGTGTATCATAACTTAGTCAATTTGGACTTTTAGGAATAGTCGCATAATTATTCACTGCTCAGTGATACTCTATTTACCCCCACTCTTTATTACTACATTACTACATAAGTTAGCTTTCATTTGCCCTTCACATCTCAAGTTTTATAACTTTAGACTCCCGTGGGAAATGTGTTTATAGTGCCATGTGACTTTTTTTAGTGTTTATCATGATTTTTAATTTTATGATTATTTTTGTATTATTTCATTATTCGTATCCCCCTACCAGATAGTTAATTCCAAAGGATTAATGATTTTATCTTTGGCCTCTTTTCATGTAATAAGCAGAATACTTTGTATGTAGTAGGTGCCTAATACAATTTGTTGAATGAATAAATAAATGAAAAGCAAACACAAAGAAAGGCACCTGGGTGGCTCAGTCAATTAAATGCCCAATTGATTTCAGCTCAGGTCATGATGTCATGGGTCATAGGAACAAGCTTTGTATTTAGTGGGGAATCTGCTTGAGATTCTCTCCCTCTACCCCTCCTCCCACTCTTGGGCATATGTACTGTCTCACAAATAAAACTTGAAAAAGGTAAACATAAAAATAGTTCTGTTTTATTAAAATGAAATGTGATCAGCAGATCTATTTTGAACCAAGTAAATGACTTAAATAGACTTATCACTTATTATGATAATTACCCATCAACCTTTATTTTCATATCAACTCTGGTTTTGTTGAATACAACTCTTGTTAGATTGATTTAGCTACCAATATCATCATCACTGTTCAAGATGGAAAATTTAGAGTTTAAGGACTAGGATGATTTCTCAAGAACTGCTTACCAAAGTATTGACTGGAGGACTTTTATTAAATAGTAGTAAACTTGTACTAAGTTCATTGACCAAGAACTGTTACAAAATACAGAACACTCTTTGTCTCTTAGTGGAAATTTATTGCAATCTCTTAGACTTTTAAGTTCATGTCTGACTAAATGGGTACTTATTAAAGCCAGCTAAATAAGGAATGCTGATATTTGCTATGCTAAACTAAACTATAAATTTGGTAAACATTTTTGTAACTCTCAAGTATTTCAGCACAAAGTCTCACTACAAAACTAAGTGTTTGGCTCCATAATAAAGATTCTACTATACATATGTATTTATGGATAGTTGGACTTTTTACAACTTGCATGGGAAACTTCTATCATTACATCACAAGAACTATTTCAAGTATGTTCTAGTTTCAACAACTGTTAATCTTACAAACAATTAAAAATTATTGTAGATTTGTATTTGTCATTATCCATTTGGTTTGTTGGATTGAGCAAATACCCTCTTTGGGAACTACTAACATGTAGTAATTTTCTTATGTTATATTACCATAACTAGAGGTTATCTTCCAGACTTTCCTTATTAATTGCAGTAAGGATATTATTCTTAAATATTTACCCTAGGTCAATCAGTAAATGTAGAGCGTTGATTTTTAACCTATTTATAACATAAATATTCTGAACATATTTTATTTTATGTTGTCCAAGGACTACACTTTGAAAACTAGTGATAAAAATTATGGTATATATGCTGTTCAAATGAGAATCATTACAAGCCTATTCCTGAGGTAAATAATGGTATGTATATTATCCCTTCCCACAAATTGTTTATGTTTATTATCTCATTTCAGTGAGATTTTTCTACCTTTCCAACTCTATTAAAAAAAAACTTTTAGACCCATTGTCCTAAACTAATGAATTTGAGCCATAGGATTTTGTACTTCTGTACTAAAATCAGCTAGTGGTCTCCTTCAGGTAATGTATCAGTAATAGTAAAGTAATGAAGTCTGAAAATGACTTATACACCATAATATATCTACATGTAAAAATTAAGAGTATTGGGACGCCTGGGTAGCTTATTTGGTTAAGCCAATGCCTTTGGCTCAGGTCATGATCCCAGGATCCTAGGATCGAGTCCCATATTGGGCTCCTCTCATCAGGGAGCCTGCTTCTCTCTCTGCCTCTGCCTGCCACTCTGCCTGCTTGTGCATGCTTGCTCACTCTCTCTGTCTGACAAACAAATAAATAAATAATCTTAAAAAAAAATTAGAATACATTCAAAATTGTATCATAAAACAACCATCCTTATTCTCTTTTACTGGTATCTACAAACTCCTGCATTAGGCCATGGGGTTAACTAATATTGGTCTAGTAATTATGGAGAATAAGATCACATTAAAATTAGTAAAGCTTGAAGGCTACTCTTTAACCAAGTATATGCAATTATATATAATTATACATATTGTAATGAATAGTCAATATGCTACCTTTTTTTTGAAATTAGCATTTTACCAATTATATATCTTATAATGTAATTAGTTAATTAGACTTTTTAAAAAAGATTTTATTTATTTGACAGAGATAACAAATAGGCAGAGAAACAGGCAGAGAAAGAGGGGTAAGCAGGCTTCCCGCTGAGCAGAAAACCTGATGTGGGGTTGGATCCCAGGACCTGAGATCATGACCTGAGCCAAAGGCAGAGGCTTAACCCACTGAGCCACTCAGGTGCCCCATTAATTAGACTTTTAAGGGTATTGTCAGCATAATTTAAACAACTTCTCTTATTTAGAAGAGTAAAGTTGCTAATAGCCTGTTACTTAGAATAGATACAAACTGAGAAGGATAAAAATCTTAAATACGATAGAAAGACAAATCTCCAGAAATACTCATCAAATAACCATATTAAAATATGTTTTCATTAATATTTATAGAAGTAGAAGTATTTCTGAGAAGCTTTTGAGCAATTGGAAATCATTTATCAAAATTAAAAATTATAAGATGTGTAAATTTAAAGGTATCTTTGGATTTCTTCTACAACAAAGTAAACCTGAGCTGAATTCATTCTTCACCAATTGATTTTATACACCTACAGTCCATCTCATAGTTTCTTGAAGTTTAAAGCAAGAAATATCAAATAAAATTTCTTAAATGAAAATTCTTAAGCTTTACTAGGAAAAGGAGAACAAATTTATAACTTAATCTGTAGCTCAAGAGAAACTTTAGAGTAAGTTCCTCAAAGTTAGTTCTCATTAGCTCTGTGAAATCTGTATGTTTTGTGTAATTTTAATCTGATGGTTTTGAAGTAACTCCTAAACTGAGGCCTACTCTTTCTCACATTCTAAGAATTTCCAGTTAACCAAATCTTACCATATAGATGCTAGTTTTTTAGATTGCATATTGCAATAAATGTGCTTCCAGGAGACACGACAAAAAAAACATGAGTGGAACAAAGTTAAATTTCTTTATAAAGATCTTCCAAAGCCTCTAATAGCTAATGTGCATTAGACTTCAAAGAGAGGGAGGAGTAGGCTGTTTTGGGAGCATGGAGAAAAAGAGACAGGAAGGAATATTGGCAGCGTAAGCTAATTTGAACATGTTGTTTGGAAATTGCAAAGGGTATTGTGTCATTTTTTCTGAAATAGCAGTCACATTAAACTTTGCTAACTTATTTTCTTCCAGATTTGTGAATCATCAAGTTCACTTCATGTCTGTTTCTCTTTAAATTTAGGAACTTGCACCTTAATGAGGCTCCGTATTCCTCCGAGATCCAAAATCCTTAAAATATTATTTATTGATACTTCCTGCCATAGAAAGTCTTCTGTAGCTTTTTCTTAATTTTTTTTTTTTTACAATTTTCCAAAAGTGCAGGTGGCTAAATCATTTCTTTTAGAAGTATGCAGATTGCTGCTCCTCAAAGCCTGTTTACTCAATGAGGCTAAATACATATCCATGCGAGATGAGGATGGTATTGAGTCATAAAAATCTTGAAGGACCAAGAGACCAAAATAAACATGTTTTCAACTCTTCTGACATCTGGTACTCAATGTGAAATAGCAATATTGAAAAATTACTAAAAGATGCTTGTTTCAAAAGTTTGGTTCAAATAATTATATATCAGTATCTACCAGTATCATTGACATGGTGATATAGAGGAGATCATCACTAGTGTGTTCAATTTGACAAAGCTATTCTTAAAATACTACTTTATTATAGTACAATTTAGACATGATGATTCATTTAAAAATAGTTTTTGTTGAAAAGAAGAGGACATTTTTCCCCATTCCTTAATTGGAAGATATAGAGAATACTTTCTGTGGCTATAAGCTAAATCATTTCATATTGCTCAGCTCAATGTGGCTCTTGTGATAATTGTTCAGAATTGTATTACAGTTAAAATTACACTGTAATAGAAAAATGTCCTTCTTCCCCTTTAAAGCAAAGCTTAGTCCTGGCAGAAACAAAAAATTCTAAGTTAGGAAATCTTTTGTTCCATTAGCCAGAATGCTAAAAATGCCTAAATAGGAATAAATCTGTTAAGAATTTCTTTCCTGTGTAATCAAGCTAATTGAGTTTTAGTTATTTGGTTTTTTTAATTATTCATTCAACATTAATTGTGTGAATATTTATTTCTCACTATGTATCAGAAAATAGTCTAGATGGCAAAGAACAACATAACATTTAATGAGATTATATTTTAGTGAGAAGAAATGAAATTTTACCAAAAAAACAAAAGTAATACCAGATATTAGAAAATTTAGGTAAATAGATTAAGTGGGGATCACTAAGAAAGTGCATCATGCAAAGTGAGAAGCTAGCACAAAGATCTTATGGCAAAAATTAGCTTGGAGGAATATAAAGTCCAAGCAGTGGGACAAATGGATGAAGGGGAAGAGGTAGACATTGAGGAAAAAAAAAAAAAAAAAAAAAAAAAAAACCAGAAAGATAATTTTAAGTCAGATTAAGAAGTTTGTTAATGATTAAAGTGTTTTAAACAATAAGATATTTTTTGGGAGCTATAACCATAAGCAAAGAAGTAGGAGACTAGTGCAATGGGCAGAGGTGATGGTGGGATTTAATAGCCTTGTAGCATTGCAGTCGAAAGAAGTGGATTGTTGAGGGAAATGTGCTAGAAATAGAATCCATGAGGAGCGGCTTCTCATGTTGGATTAGACATAGCATGGAAAAATAAGGATAATAATGCAGAGTCAATAGACCAGTCTCATCTATTCAATTATCCAGTTGTTTTAACCATATTGTGGTATGTTTTGAGAAATATGACCAAAATTTTTATTTACCTGATTAAAGAACAGGGAAAAAAGAGATTATTGAGAGGAGCCAGGCCAGGCTTGAAGAAATCAAAAGAGGTTAATAAAGACAAAACAAAACAAAAGCCAAAAAACAAAAACCCGTAGTATAACAGTATGATTCACTGGATTAAGAAGCCTCTTGTACTTATTCCATATTAATATTGGAAATTTATAGTTATCAGTTGGAACAGTGCAAAAAGTACCATAATCTGTCTTTAATACATAGATCAAAATTCAGGATGACAATATGCTATTCATTATTTTCCAAAGTGTATTCCTTGGAATGCCAGTCCCATTGGGATGGTGTTAATATAATTGTGAAACGTTGCATATTTGTAAAACATTTTATATATACAAATGTATATGTAATATTTATAATACATTTGCATATGTATTTACAGAATTTGCATATGTATTTATAGATGTATTATATGTGATACATACATGTATTACATAGTAATATATATGTATTATATGTTCTATATGTATGAAATAAGTCATGTTAACATTTAAAATGTAGACGTTCTTTGGGAAAAGCAGATATAAAGTAATGCCCATGGTAGACTATTTATAATTGTCATCATATTATGGAGCAGCAAAATCATATTACCTTTTATCTCCCACAAATAATAGATCCTCAGGAGAATCATGTTACTGGTAAATACATTAAATTTGCTCAAAAATAGAATAACTATATTCTCTAGAAGTTGCCTTCCATAATTAGGTATTTATACCATCAAGAAGTAAAATCTGAGGTGACTCTGTGAATTAATATTCAAGATATATAGGACTCTGTGGGATGCTAAAACCAAGTAATAGTTTGTCATGAATGTTAAGTTCAAAAAACCAATTTAAGCAACAAGTATGTAGCTGTTACCAATTTGTTATGCCTCCAACTAAGATATAATATGGAGGAACAAGGACGGAGGTTAGACATTTTTCCACAAGCAGGAATAAATTGCATCATAAACTTTATGGCAAAGCCCATTAAGAGTTGCTGCTAAAGATTTGGATTATTTTAATCTTTCTAAAAGTATATTTTAATACCTTACACTAAGAACAAGAAAGTTGATTTCTCAGAGGCTTGCCTTTGTTGATAAAAATTTAACTAGTCTTGGGAGTGGAATGAGGAACATTTGTGTGGTTTGACTTATGATTGAGTTTTAACCTTAATTGGAGGTTTTATCCTTTAAAAGTAAATGGATCTTATCTTTCATTTCAACACTGCTACCTATCATTTGGTGGTCCAGCCATTTTGAATTGAAGTTATCCTTACTGTCTTCAAAATAATTACAAATGGAAACTGTTCATCTGAAAGACAAAGCTATGTTTTAATAAGATAATGCTTATAGAAACAGTTTAAAACTACAAATTTCTGTCTATGTATGTGGTGTTCCTGCTATTTTGATTATATTTGCCTTAATATGTGAGCCTTGGGCAGAAGTAATATGGGAAAGATTGAGTGTCGGCATCAGATTGTTCGAATTTGGGAACTCTCCCTTTCTACTCTGGATTCCTTTAGATACTTATATATTGAGTCCTCCAAGCATGCTTATGTGAATGTATTATGTATACGGTGAAAATACAAAATTGAAACTGAGTAAATTCAAAGATCCAATTGCCTTCACTAAACAATTCAGGAACCAGGCAGCAACCCACCTAGCAAGTAGAGTAGTACAAAATGTAAGATTTTTATAGGAAGGGGGATAAGATATGAAAGTTGTTAGCAAAAAAGATTGTTGGGTGCCTGGGTGGCTCAGTGGGTTAAGGCTCTGCTTTCCACTCAGTTTAGGATCTCAGAGGCCTGGGATGGAGGCCTGCACTGGGCTCTCTGCTCGACAGGGAGCCTGCTTTTGCTTTCTCTCTCTCTGTCTGCCTCTCTGCCTACCTGTGACCTCAATCTCTGTGTCAAATAAATAAATAAAATCTATTAAAAAAAAAAAAAGATTGTTTAAGACAAGATTACTTTACCCTACAAGGAAGAAAGGGGGTGGGGTTATTATGCTGATTACCTCAACTTCCTTTGGGGGTTGGAGAGGTCCCTGGGGCAGATTATTTCATTGACATTTACCAGAAAATTTCTCACTGACCAGGTAAAAGTACATTTCTGAGAAGGGTTGAAACTGTAATTGGATTGGGTAGTAAGCCCCAGTTTGGGGATTCAACCTAACTGATGCCATTTGAGCCTGTGGTTTTCTTTTCTTTCTTTCTTTTTTCAATTCTTTATTTAAATTCTATTTAGTTAACATATATTGTATATTTCAAGGGTAGAATTTAGTGATTGATCAGTTGCATATAATACCCTGTGCTTACTACATCAAGAACCCTCCGTAATATCCATCACCCAATTTTCCCCACATGCCCACCTCCCCTCCAGCAGTTTGTTTTCCTATTGGTAAGGGTCTCTTACAGTTTGCCTCCCTTTCTATTTTCATCTTAATTTATTTTTCCATCCTTTCCCTTTGTCCATCTGTTTTGTTTTTTAAATTCCACATAGGTTTTTTTTTTTTTAACAATACATTGATAATAAATTAGAGATTAAATCAGATATTTTAAAAATTGGCTTTTATTTATAAATAGCTAAAAGAAACCTATTATCTGTTAATATAAATAACACATTTAAAAAAAAAGATTTTATTTATTTATTTGACAAAGAGAGAGAGAAAGAAGGAGAGAAAGAATACAAGTGGGGGGAATAAGTAGGAGAAGCAGGCTCCCCACCGAGCAGGGAGCCTCATGCGGGACTCGATCCCAGGATCCCGGGTCATGACCTGAGCCGAAGGTAGACGCTTAAAACCTGAGCCACTCAGGTGCCCCCAAAAACATATTTTTAAATGAAAAAGTCTTATTTTTCGAAGCCAAAAATTAGCAAGAGGTGTGGTGTTGTTTTGACATTTTGCAGGTTCTTTAGTGTCTGACTTACTAGAAAACAGCTAAATTCTCATATGTTTCTGCATTCATTCTGGTGTGACATGTTGTTTTAGATGAAGAATAAAAGAAAATTCATTCTTACACAGGATGTGATCAGAAAAGGAAACTTGTCTTGGACTGCTCATCAGCTTTTAGAGACCACTAAGATTTTTCTTACTACATTTTAAGAACTACTGCTCTAGAAAAAGAGACAATTGAAAGGATTACCAATATGAGAGTTACACCATTTAACTCTTTATTTCTAAGTGTTTTGGTATAAGGATAGGCATGAAAACTTCGATATTTTGGTTTATGGAAATCATTTTGCCCCAAACTTGACCTTTTTACTACTATCAGGGAACAGATCTTTGATTTTAAGGGAAAATACAGTTTTTACTATGAGAAAAGAGTTTTAAGTTGCCTCCTGAATTCAGAGTCACACTTTAAAATCTAATGTAACATTAGGTAAATTTTACTTGTTCTTAAGGGATTCTTTGGAGAATCAAACAAAGTAGGCTGCTCTGAGTAAAGAAAAGTCTATCTTTGTTATCCTTCAATTTGGAGGGAGACCATCCAAGGTTGAGGTATTGAGATACGGGAACTGAGATACTGCATTGCCCCATTTGTTAATAAGTGAGGCTTTTTGGTGATTCACAGACCTGTACCCCTGGGGATAAAAATATATGTTTATAAAAAATAAAAAATTTAAAAAAAAAAAAAAAAGCTATTGCTCACTCAGAGGCTAATTTCGGTGGTCTTGATGTGAAGTAGAAATTAATGATTGATCTATTGCTTGTAGGTGGATTATTTGGTGGACACCGATCTGTCTGGTAAAAATAAGAACTCTTGGGTCTGACTCAGACACTGCAAGCAGCAAAGGGTAATATGACACAGTATCTGGCCTCTTCTCCTATAATATTTCTTAAGCCTTCACAACAATCTGGAACTGAATCTCCTGTTATTTTATAGTTACTATACAGGTAAGGAATTTGAGAGCCACAAAAATCAAATGTGTCCCTCAAAATCCCTGAACTTACAAGGGGCAGGACTTGAAATTGTTCCCACAGTTGTCTGCCTTCAAAGCCCATGTTTTTTCCAGATCGTTTTTAAAAGATCTTTAAAAAGAAATGATTTCTCATTTTTAACAATTTACTGAAGTGGGGAGCAAGAAGAAGGGAGGTCTTTATGAAGTTAAGTGCCTAAAATGCGGGTGTGAGATTTGTCACAGCAGTGTTATAAGGAATTCTTGCTATGCAGAAGACTGTTGGAAGTGTTTAAGAATTCATGGCTCAGAAACAGAGTTGAACAGAGGTTCAAAATTTCTTGACTACTCCATTTTGGGTATCTCAGTCACACAATCTGAAAACCTCAAGTACAAAAACATGCATGTCACTGACAAACCTGGTCAGCAGGTTGAGCCATAATCTGCAACGTAGGAGAAGGGCTTTGATTTGAGGCAAAGTCAAATTTGGCAACTAAAATACAATGAAAATAGAAGGTTGCTGTTTTGCAGGTGATCTTGGGGTGGCCATCTGTTTGGTTAGTTAGTGGCCTATGCAGGTTGGATCTAATTTTCACCTGTGTAGTTTCTATAAACTTGTGGGAAGAAACCTGCTTTTACCTTGTTAGGAAAAAGCAAGAGTAAGGACTAGAGTAAAACATGATCATTTCTCTTGCAAAGTGCAGCTGAGGGTAGAGATGGGGAAACAACAACTATGCCCTCTCTAAAGACAAAGTCTCTATCTCCTAGCTCTATACCTGATTGTAAGCTTTAACAAGGTGCGTTCCTTAATGTACCTTTGTGAATATATCAACTTCTAAGTCCATAGTGATTCAGATGCACCAGATGTCACTCTTATATTCCCTTCTTGGCAGAGAGTAGGCCATTTGAAACAGGCATATAAAATACACATGCACAAACACAGACTTAAGAATTTAGAAGGAGATTTTTCTTTCTTTCTTTTTTTTTTTTTTAAAGATTTTATTTATTCATTTGACAGACAGAGATCACAAGTAGGCAGAGAAGCAGGCAGAGAGAGAGAAGGAAGCAAGCTCCCCGCTGAGCAGAGAGCCCGATGCGGGGCTCGATCCCAGGACCCTAAGATCATGACCTGAGCTGAAGGCAGAGGCTTTAACCCACTGAGCCACCCAGGCGCCCCAGAAACACATTCTTTATCAACAGCATTACAAGAGAATCTGAAAGGCCACTTTGTCCTGTACTACTAATAACTAACAACCTACCACTCAAGTCATTTTGTTCTCTGTTCCAGTGTTAGGAATAATCACTAAGAGTGTTTTAGATGAGGTAACCTAAATCTTGTGGGGAAATAGAGTCAGTTGATTTTTCTTTACTTCTTTAACACAGGAATATGTATGCAATATTCTGAAAAGCAATGTCCCACATTCTCACTGGAAATTGTAGATCTTATTAGTCCCTTCCTTCCTCTTTTCCTTCCTTCTTTCATCTGTTCTCATTTTTTCAAAATAATAATATCACTATGGGAGATTTTGGTCCAGGATAAAAATTGGGAGTGGTAATGCTTAACTTTTTTTTTTTTTGTAATTTTCTAATTTCTTAATAAATGGCTTAAGAACTTTAGGGTGTTGAAAAGGAAATTGGTATAAGGAAGGTAAAATAAACATTTAGAAAGAAAAAAAAAATAAGTGCATGGATAAATCACAGGTGAGCATAGGGAATTGAATTTACCTGGAAATGCTTTTCTCTCCCTGATAAAATGAACATTTTAAAGGTATTTTCTGAAAATCATGACTAATTTTTATTTCTGGAGGCTTTCTGTATTGTTGGTAATAATTGAAGCCAAAAATACACACACACACCCCCACACACATATTTAACTTAAGCTAAAAGGGGAGTAGAGGAAGCATGGTTTTTCCATTTAATTTATTAGAATGCTTGAATATTATAGAACAATCACTTCTTTCCTGCCACAAGAAAGCCTAAAGAGAGATGAAAACAATCAAATTTTGAAAGTCATTCACTTTGAAACTTGATTCCATGTATTTTAAGAAGGACTAACAAACTTGGTGTTTTATCTTAATATATTTTGGAATATTGATAACAATATTATGGGAAAATGAAGATCAGTCTTTCAATAATACTTTAGGATTTTTAATTATAAGGATTTCTTTACTTTTTGACACAGAGAAAATACCACAGGCCGGTTCTAGATAAAACCTTTTAACATTTGATCTCAATTACAGATAATATAAAGAACAAAAACCAGTTATTTAATGGCTTAGTATAACAGTTTTATTTTCTCTCTGAACTGGATTACTGTAGTATTGCCATTTTAATATAATTTTTAAAGACATGGTGAGGGATATGATTTCTTTATTTCCATTCTGCTTTTCCTTTTTAAAAAAAAAATTTTAAAGATGGTTCATTACATTAATACCTTAAAATACTATGGATAGCTAGAGGCATTGCTATATGACTTGGAAATATGTGGGATCCTGATCCTTGGCTGTACTCTGTTGATTTAGTCACAAGGCACCTAAACACTCAGTGTTTATAAGTTGAAAAGCTTTGCCCATGCAGTTAATGTTGCAACTTTTACCCCAATCAATATTTAGTGAGCAGCTCACAGAAATGGTGGTAACCATCATTCCACACCAGTATTTTAGGTAATAAAATATTAAATCATTTCTTGAAATATAACAAGATTTCTGTTTCAGATTTAATGTGACAAGATAGTATTTTATACTGTTTTTATTAGCAATATAACAAATGGTGAGTAATAAATTCAGATATAGTGCAGACAGACTCAGGCTGTCAGGAATAGCCGGGTGGCTGTGTCTGGGTCTTAGAACACAAAACCAGTAGGTAGAAAACACAGAGAAAATCTTTTTGTTCTTGCCAACAAATGACAATTATTTTAGGGTTTATTTTGTCATTCTTTTCTGTGATATATTACTATTACTCATATAAAACACATATTCCAGGACAGTCAATTATGATATAAAATGTATACAAATTGTTTCAATTTCTATAGAAATTAGACATTTTCTAATATCCCCATATACCACTATTTAACTATAGATACTTTGAAGGGAGAGAGATACCTTATCATTTGCCCTCTTTTTCTTCATGTAACTTGAAAAATGTTATGTGTTTGTATTTATTGACTAGCCAATATTTGATACTCAACTGTTTGCTGAAAAAATGTGAAGCCAAGAATTTCTAAGAATGGTGCAATCAAATATGCATTAGGGATCTGGAATTGCCACTGACTGGCAATATGTATGTTTGAGTGTTACTTTAAAGCCTCTGGATCTTAGTTCTCTCATCCATAAAATGAGGCAAATGTTTTTGAATGTACACTTAAATATCTAGCAGTATTTCCCCCTAAGATGGTAGAATGGCCTTATTTAAATCAGTTCCTTTCAAGACACCTTAAAATGAGAACAAAAGGGGGTAGGAAAAGGAACTGTTACAAATATTGAATTCTAGATTATTATGTGCATCTTTAGTTACTTAAAGTGAAGTACAATGATACATGAAAAAGACTGAAAAATGTGCCAAAATAAAAAAGATAATCATGCACAATTTATGTTCTTGTAGGCTGAATCTCGAGATAGTCATTTCTCTTCAGGGTATCTAGTATTCTGATCTAGATAATTAAGATTAAAAAAAATCTTAGAGAAACTAGAATAGTTGGTGCAGATGATGGCAACAGCCTTCTCCCTTTCTGGCAATTGAATGTCACCGAATAATGACTCAACAAACTGTAATATACCCCAGTTAAAACCTGCCACTTTTCGTACAGAGCCTGTACTTAACTTTCTATTACTCATTTTTAAATATTGTTTTAGTTTCTGCAATTGAATGAATGTTTATTCCCCCCCCAAATTTATATGTTAAAATCCTAACCTCTCATTGTGATGGCATTAGGTGGTGAGGTTTGGGGAATGATCAGGTTATGGTGGGGATCTCATATAAATGGAATTAATTCCCTTGTAAAAGAGACTCTAGAGAACTCTGTTGCCCTGTATACTATATGAGAATACAGCAAGAAGTTTGCAACGAAAAAAGGAAAAGCATGGACTCTCACCCAAACCCAACCATGATGGTACCCTGGACTTTGGCATTTCAAGTTCTGAGACTATGCGAAATGATTTTTTGTTTGTTATAAGACTCTCAGTTTATGGTATTTTGTTACAGGAGCAGAAACTTGACTGTACCTTTTTCTAGGAAGGTTGTAAAAAATAACGTTAAATTGAGTGGCTTATAAGAGTAGAAATTCATTTTCTCACAGAATTCTCTAGAAGAGAATCTTTCCTTGATTCCTGCAACTTGGGGTGCTTCAGGTGTTCATTGACTTGTGGGCTTTAACCCACATACCTATCTCCAACTCTGCATGATTTATTCCTTTTCCCTATGTCTCAAGTTACCCTCTCCGTTTTTTTGTTTCTGTTTTTTAAAATAAGAACTTCATTTGCTGTTCTTAGGGCCTACCTGGATAATCCAGAATGATTATCTCAAAATCCTTATTACTTCTGCAGAGACCATTTCTCCAAATTAGGTCATGAATTGTAAGTGGACATAACTTTTAGGGGGGCCACCTTCCAACTCATTACAAATATGAAAAAGTAACCAGTGAATATGAAACATTTGAGAAAACTATTATTAAAAAACAAATATGAAAGTGTAAAGGGATTCTGATTTCAGTAATACCAGAGTATTATATTTATTTATTTTTTTTAAGATTTTTATTTATTTGACAGAGAGAGAGATCACAAGTAGGTAGAGAGCCAGGCAGAGAGAGAGAGAGAGAGAAACAGGCTCCCCGCTGAGCAAAGAGCCTGATGTGGGGCTCGATCCCAGTACACGGAGATCATGACCTGAGATGAAGGCAGAGGCTTAACCCACTGAGCCACCCAGGCACCCCTACCAGAGTATTTTAATCAGCTGCCCATAATTATAAACTAGAAATGAAGTATATATAAACACATTTTTGATTACAGTAAAAAGTGACTGAAAATACAAATAGGATGACTTTTTTTTCTAAGTTTTTAAGTTTTAATTCCAGTATAGTTAACATACAGTTAACTATATGTTAACTATATGTATATATATTATGTATATATATATATATATATATACACACATAAAACGTGTGTGTGTGTGTGTGTGTGTATTAGTTTCAAGTGTCCAATATAGTGATTCACCAGTTCTATGCATGTCATTACTCCGTGTTCATCATGGTAAGTGTACTCTTATCCCCATCACTCATTTTACCCACTGTACCACCCATTTCCCCTCTGATAACCATAATTTTGTTCTTTATAGTTAAAAGTCTGTTTCTTGGTTTGTCTGTCTCTCTTTCTCTCCTTCCTTTGTTTGGATATTTTGTTCCTTAAATTCCACATCTGTGTAAAATTGTATGATATTTGTCTTTCTCTGGCTGGTTTTGCTTAGCATAATACTCGTTAGCTCCCATCTGTGTTGTTGCAAATGGCAAGATTTCATTCTTTTTACAAACTGAATAATATTCTTGCGTGTGTGCCTGTTTACTCATTCATCTGTGGATGGACACTGGGGCTGATTCCATAATTTGTCTATAGTAAATAGTGTTGTAATAACTTCAGAGTGCATATATCCTTCCAAATTAGTGTTCTTGTATTTCATTACTACATGGTAGTGTGATTATTAAATCATAGAATAGCATTATTTTTAAAAATTTTGAGGAACCTCCATTCTGTTTTCCCAGTGGTTGCACCAGTTTGCATTCCCACCAACAGAGCAAGAGGGTTCCTTTTTCTCCTATATCCTCAACAACACTTGTTGTCTTTGTGTTTTTTATTTTAGTCATTCTCACAGGTGTGAGGTAATATGTCATTGTAGGGTTTTTGTTTTTTTTTCATTTTATTTTATTTCTTTTCAGTGTTCTAGCATTCATTGTTTTTGTACCACTCCCACTGTAGTTTTGATTTGCATACTCCTCAGGATAAGGAATGTTGAGTGTCTTTCCATGTATCTATTGGCCATGTGGAAGTCCTCTTTGGAGAAGTGTGTGTTTGTGTCTTCTGCCCATTTTTTTAAAGATTTATATTATTTTATAGGAGAGTGTGTGTGTGGTGTGGTGGGGGCAGAGGACGAGGAAGAAAGGGACTCTCAAGCAGACTCCCTGCCAAATATGGAGCCTGACACAGGGCTTGATCTCATGACCTGATCTGAGCTGAAGTCAAGAGCCTGACACTGACCTGATTGAGCCATGAAGGTGCCCGTCTTCTGCCCATTTTGTTTGGATTATTTGTTTTTTCAGTGTTGAGTTGTATTAGTTTTTTTAAATATATTTTGGATACTAACACTTATTGGATATGTCATTTGTAGATATCTTCTCCCTCTTTTTAGTTCTTTTGACTGTTTCCTTTGCTGTGCAGAAGCTTTTTATTTTGATGTAGTCCCTATAGTTTATTTTTGCTTTTGTTTCCCTTGCTTCAGGAGACATCTAGAAAAACTTTTCTATGGCCAGTGTCAGAAATTACTTCCTGTGTTCTCTTCAGAGTTTTTATGGCTTCACACCTCAAAGGTCCTTAATCCATTTTGAGTTTATTTTTGTGTATGGTGTAAGAAAGTGATCCAGTTTCATTCTTTGGCATGTAAATGTCCAGTTTTCCTGATACCATTTGTTGAAGAAACTTTTTCCCCTTTCATATTCTTGCCTCTTTTGACAAAAATTGACCATGTAATTGTGGGTTTGTTTTCTAGGCTTTGTATCCTGCACCATCAATCTGTGTGTCTATGTTTGTGCTAGTACCAAACTATTTTGATTACTATATCTTTGTCATATAACTTGAAATCTGGACTTTTGATATCTCCCATTTTGTGGGGGGTTTTTTGTTTGTTTTGTTTTGTTTTTGTTTTTGCTTTTCAGCATTGTTTTTGGCTATTCAGGGATTTAACTTTAGGATTATTTGTTCTAGTTTTGTGAAAAATGCTGTTGGTATTTTGGGAAGATTACATTAAATCTGTGTACTGCTTTGGGTAGTATGGACATTTTAACAATATTTGTTTTTCCAATCCTTGAGCATGGAATATCTTCCCCATTTTGGTATCATCTTTAATTTCTTCCATCAGTGCTTTATAGCTTTCACAGTACAGATATTTTGCCTCTTCAGTTAAATTTATTCCTAGGCATTTTATTCATTCTAGTGCAATTGTTCATGGGACTGCTTTCTTAATTACTTTTTCTGTTGCTTTGTTTTTAGTGTTTAGAAATGCAACCAATTATTGTGTGTTGACTCGGTATCCTTTGACCTTATTGAATTTAATTATCAATTCTAGTAGGTTTTTATATTTGGTGCTGTCTTTAGGGTTTTCTATACATTATATCATGTCATCTACAAATACTATAAGTTTTACTTCTTCCTACCAGTTTGGATGTCTTTTATTTCTTTTTGTTGTCTGATTGCTGTGGCTAGGACTCCCAGTATGATGTTGAATAATAGTGGTGAGAATGGAACTCCTTGTCTTTTTCCTGATCTTAAAGGAAAAGCTCTCAGTTTTACACCATTGAGTATGATGCTCACTGTTGGTCTTTCATATGTGACCTTTATTATTTTGAGGTATGTTCCCTCTACACCTACTTTGGTGATGATTTTTATCATGAATGGATGTTGTATTTTATCAAATGCTTTTTCTGTCTCTGTTGAAATAATCGTATCGTTCTTACCCTTCCTCTTATGGATATGTATCATATTGATGGATTTGCAAACATTGAACCACACCTGCATCCCAGGAATAAATCCCACTTAATCATGGTGAATGATTTTTTTTAATGTGTTGTTGGATTCAGTTTGTTAATATTTTATTGAAGATTATTGTATCTATTTTCATCAAGGATAATCCTCTGTATTTCTCTCTCTTTGCCTCTTAGTGTTTTTATCTGATATTTTTGCCAGGGTAATGCTGGCCTCATAGAATGAATTTGGAGGTTTTCCTTCTTTTTCAAGTTTTTGGAATGGTTTGAGAGAATAGATATTAACTCTTCTTTAAATGTTCGATGGTATTTGCCTCTGAAGTCATCTGGTCCTGGACTTTTGTTTGTTGGAAGTTTTTTTTGATTACTGATTCAATGTAATTGTTGTAATTGGTCCGTTCACATTTTCTACTTTGTCCTCATTGAATTTTGGGAGGTTACAAAAGTTTCTAGGAATTTGTCCATTTCTACTAGCTTGTCCAATTTATTGGCTTAAAATTTTTCATAATATTCTCTTAAAATTGTTTGTATTTTTTTTGGTGTTGGTTGTTTCTACTCTTTCATTTCTGACCTTATTTGAATCCTCTCTCTCCTTTTTTTGATGCATCTGGGTAAAGGCTTATCAATTATGTTGATCTTTTCAGAGAACCAGCTCCAGGTTTCATTGATCTGTCTATTGCTTTGTTTTTCATTTTGGTTTTATTTTGTTTTTAGTTTCTATTTTGTTTATTTCTGCTCTAGTCTTTATTGTTGCCTTTGTTCTGCTTATTTGGTCTTTCATTTGTCCTTTTTCTAACTCTTTTAGATGTAAGGTTTAGGTTGTTTATTTGAAGCTTTTTTTGTTTTGTTTTTGAGGTTGCCTGTATTGCTACAAACTTCCCTCTAGGACAGCTTTTGCTGCATCCCAAATATTTTGGACCATTAGGTTTTCCTTTTTTATTTCAGGTATTTTTTATTTCCTCTTTGATTTCCTGGTTAACCTGGTCATTGTTGAGTAGCATGTTATTTAACCTCTATGTATTTGTGGTCTTTCCAGATTTTTCTTGTGGTTGAAATTTAGTTTCATAGCATTGCAGTCAGAAAAGATGGATGGAAAGACTTTGATATTTTTTAATTTGTTAAGACTTGTTTTCTGGCCTATTATATGGTATACTGTGGAATACACATATTGTGGAATAAGTGCACATGTTTTGTGTGCACTTAAAAAAAATGTACTCTGCTGTTTTAGGATGGAATTCCAAATATATCTGTTAAATATATTTGGCCCTATGTGTCACTCAAAGTGTCTATTTCCTTATTGATTTTCTGTTTGGATAATGTACCTAATGATGTAAGTGGAATGTTGAATTCTCCTCCTCCAATTGGTTCTTTTATATTTGTTGTTTACTGCTTCAAGTATATGGATGTTCCCATATTGGGTGTAGAAATATAATTGTTATATTTTCTTGTTGGGTTGTCCCCTGAATGATTATATAATGTCCTCCTTTGTTTCTTGTTAGTCTTTGTTTTAAAGTCTATTTTCTCTGATACAAGTATTGCTACTCCAGCTTGCTTTTTGCATCCATTTGCATGATAAATTCTTCTCCATCCCTTCACTTTCAATCTGCATATGTCTTTAGGTCTGAAATGCCTCTCTTGTAGGCAGTGTACAGATGGGTCTTTTTTTTTTTTTAACCTATTTCTTCACCCTATGTCTTTTGATTAGAGCATTTATTCCATTTGCCTTCAAAGTAATTATCGATATGTATGTATTTATTGCCACTTTGTTACTTGTTTTATGGTTGTTTTGGTAGTTTTC
Organism: Mustela lutreola; assembly: GCF_030435805.1. Lineage (NCBI taxonomy): Eukaryota > Metazoa > Chordata > Mammalia > Carnivora > Mustelidae > Mustela > Mustela lutreola. The sequence continues at coordinate 117,366,182 of NC_081294.1, forward strand.
CTTTGTTCCTTATTCTCTTACTCTCTTCTGTCACAATTTGTTGGCTTTCTTTAGTGATATACTTGGATTCATCTTTATTTTTCTGCATATCTATTAAAAAGATGGAACCCTTTACAAATTTATGTGTTGTATTTTTACAGGGACCATGCTAATCTTTTCTGTATCATTCCAATTTTTTATATATCCTGCCAAAGCAAGCATGGCATTATACCCTTTGAGAAAGGAAACTATGTTGGATAAAATTTACTGTTGTCTGTGTGGGTTCTCATCTCCCTGAGGGTACCACCTAGTTTAACTTATGCAAGGTGGGTGAAATTTGAGCAGAAAGCTCATTAAAACTTATCCCTATTGACTGCAAAAATTAGCAGACTGTTTTGGCTTTGTGGAAAAGCTGGAAAGTGAGGAAAAAAATCAGGGAGAGGAAAGGGTCATGTTGGGGGCAGGGCTCACAATTTATGTATCCTCTCTGCCCAAATTGTTGGCCACTATCTGAGTAAACATGTATGGATAAAGTCCAGTAGTGGTAAGAAGGAACATCTACAAGTCTAAAGATAATTAGCAAAGACTTCAGCTGCTTTCCGTAGCAGTAAGTTTTGAGTCTGAGGCCAAACCAGTTTAGTTACCTAATAAAATAAAACCCAAAGCAAAGAGCAACAACAACAACAAAACCCAGTATTCTTCAGAGGTAACTAATATATAGCAGAAAATCTCTATCATTCAAAATGTTCTATGTACATGAGAAACTCCTAGATCTGTAAAGAAATAGAAATATCTGATGTGTAGCCTAGAGAAAAACAATTAATAGAAGGTAACCTAGATACTATCCAGATGTTAGAATTAGAAACAAATGTAAAGGAAAAAGCATAACTGTTCTTATATATACAGATGGTACCATTGTCTGCATAGAAATTTGTAGATGGTACAAATCTACTATTAGACTAACAAGTGAATTAAACTAGATTTAAGCATCAGTAAACATATATCAATTACATATTAGAAAACAAATGGGAAGTAAAAAAATTTTTGAGAGGGGCATAATTATAGGAAGATAAAGATTTAAATGAAAGGAGCCGGTCTGGCTCAGTCAGAAGAGCATGTGATTCTTGATCTTGGCATTGTGCATTCAAGTTCCATATTGAGCACAGAACTAAATTTAAAAATTGAGTGAGTGAATGAATGAATGAATGAAAAGATTTACCATGCTCTTGGAATCAAAGACAAAATGCTGTTAAGGTATTTTTAGGTCAGTTTCTTCCCAAATTGATCAATGAATTCAACACCTTCTCAGTCATAAACTCACCTAACCTCTAAAAATTAAAAAATGACAAATTTTTCTAAAATTTATATTTATATTTATTTTCTAAAATTCACTTTTACGAGTGACATTGCATAGCCAAAACAAATAAAAGAAACAAAGTATGTAGGAAGACTTACATTAAGCTTTAAGATTACTAAAAAGTTGTATTTAAGAAAATGTGTCACTATTTTAAGAAAATAAAATGGGTCACTAAAACATAATAAAACTTGAGAAATAGACATATACATATAGATTAATCCATTTCAAGTCTGATGTCAAAATAATTCCATGGAAAAAACATTTTCAATAAATAGTGCTGGAATAACTGGATATCTGTTTGGATATGGAAAAAAACCTGATAACCTCTTTACATATATACAAAATTTAAGTTGAAATGAATCATAGACCTAAATATAAATACTAACACTATAAAGACTTGAGAAGAAAATATAACTAAAAAGATTTATTAGACTGGTCACAGAAAGCAACTATAAAAGACAAATGATAAGTTAAACATAATTAAAATAAAAATCTGATCCACAAAAGGCACTATTAACAAAATAAAACTGGGATAAACACAGACTGAGATAAAATATTGTCAAAATACATACTGAACAAATGACTCATTTCCAGAATACAAAAAGACCCTCTAAACTGCAATAAAAAACAACACAATAAAATTTGTACAGATTATTTGAAAACAAACTTTGCTACATATATATACATATATATAGTATGATGTATGCATATGTTATATGATATATGTTAAACATATATGTTTAAACATCTGTTAAAACCCTATGCATACATCATGTAGGTGAAAATACCTGAATACTGAATAGTAATCTCATTGATATAAAGCTTATATAGCTAACTTGGAAAGTAAGGTGGTATGCCTGCCACATTCTTTGAGAGAGAATTCCAGGAATGTTTTCTAATGGACAAGAATTTTTCCAGCAGAATCTATTGCAAATCTATATATAACAACTATTTTCTACATGCTTTGTATTCAAAGTCTGTAGCTTTATTGGGCCATGTGGTCTTTTCAAAACATTTAATTATACATGACTGGATATTAAAAAGATGTCATTTTCTGGCAGGAGCCAGGGCTTGATCATAGGGTCTGGGTTCAATTAACTGGATTGTTTCCCTGAATTTTGAAACTCCAAGGAGTGAATACAAGACACAAGAATGGAAAAAAACCTATTCTAGGTGGTAGTGGTGGAGAGAGAAGAGTGCATTTTATCAACAAAGTGTGTTAATGGAAGTCACCTTACCAATATCATTCTTAATGTATTCTGTGTTGATTCTTGGCTTTCCTTTTCATACCTTATTTCTATTTCTCAAACCTAGTTTTCCAGTTTTTCTGTAATTCTGTCTGCTATGCACTGGCCTTTTAACAAATGCATTTTCTATTTAAGTTACCTAGAGCCATTTCTGTTTTTATTTAATTATTAATTTTTGTGACTGAGTTTGCAAAGCTGTTATTACAACCTGATTATACACTTATATAAACCTCAGTACAATTGAGCATATAAGTTTTAAGAAATAGTCTAACTTAATGGACATGGATAATTCTCAAATCTCTCCTTATAGCCATTTTTAGATGTTTTATTAGTTGTTTCTAAGTGAAGTTAGCTTATCTAACTGCTGTCACAGTGTTCCCTGTGTTTGTTCTGTGCCATCTGAAAGAGAATCAAGGGGTTGGTGGCATGGAGGGAGGGAGAGTGATGCTTGTTGCATATGCCTGCTCCTTGGTCCCGCAGCAGGTTTACTGAATCAGAATTTTTAACAGGTATCCAGGCGTATGTCAGAAGTTGAGGTCCACTGATATATATATATATAGAGAGAGAGAGAGATATCTCTCTCTCTATATATATATATAATTTTGATTTGCTAATATTTGCTAATTTTGATTTCAGAAATAACTTTATTAAATTTTTAGTACACCTATGAATAGGGACCTTTATTTTTTTTTGGAAGACTGTTTTGTTTTGTTTTTTTCTGTTTTAAATGAAAACTGTTTTTTAATCTGCCCAGAAAATGTTTTATTTGAGTGATCCAATATACCTCAGTTGCTTTATACTGATATTTTGTTTAAGAAAAAAAAAAAAAAAGGCAACACAAGTTCTTTAAAACCAGTAAGTGCGAACTAGTTAAGGATTAGGAGATAGTGGGAGGGGGCTAAGAGTTGTCTGAATCACTGTCTTAATGAGTGGGTTCCTGGGCTCGGGGGGGGGGGGGGGGGGGGGGGCTGACCAGCTGTTTTCCATCTCCACTGAAGCTAGCCAAAATAAATGCAAGTAGACTGTTCTTGGACTAGATGTTAGAAGCTGGGGTAAGGTAGGTGGAGGATAGAGGAAATGGCTTACTCAAGTAGCTTTAAATGTGGGAAAGAATCCTAGGACGAATACTGAGGTACCTTTCAGACTAAACAATAAGATGGCTTAAATTATCTCCTTAGTTTCCTTTAAGCCCCTGTAGCCCAGAATTCAGGATCTGAGAGGAACATCCAACTTCTTAGCAGCCAAATAAACTATATTAAGGAACACATTTACTACTAAATTGTTACCGAATTTAAAGGAAGCTGATGAATGGCTGGCAAAAGGAGGCTGTCTCATGATGTTCTGAAAGCAAAACCAGTTAAGAGGGTCAGCAGATCTCTAATTATAATGGAGCAGTTAACACCACTATAATTAAAGCTGCATCAGCATTTCCATTGCAAACTAATGTTGTTCAGGGCTTGAAACTCAGCTGTAAAGATTCAGTCTTGCCTCAAAGTTGGCATATGGGGCTCAGGAACTCAGCAGGGAAGGGGCAAAGAAGGGAGATTTTTAAAAATTTATTTACTGAAACGTCAAACACAAAATATAGCCATTAAGATCTGTTGAGGAAATAATAAATAATACATTCTCTCAAAATTAGTATGCATAGCAAACCCTGGGTGCCATTGCCATGGTGAAAAAAACCATTTAAGTTTTACAGATTGGAAAACAAACAAACAAAAAAATACTTGAACTGAAGGATGAGTTTTTAGTCCTGTGAGTCGTGTCTGTTTTACAGAAAATATTTAGATGTTGCTAAAAACATATTTAGTGTTCTTAAATATTTATTTGCCCAAGAAATTTAGATGACGCCAATGAAGCTGCAAAATGTACAGCAGCACAGTGGGGTTACAAAGGATGTCATATCACTTTTTTCCTCTGATTCCTTTGATAGATAACTTTAATCTAAATTCCCTCATTTCTATGAATGTTAGCACTTTTCTTTTTACACATGGCTTTCTGTATGTTTCTTAATAATCAAACACTGATTTACTGTGCTATGTTAATTTTTATACATATTCCATTTTTGTTCTTTAAAAGGAGCAGTTCATAACTCATGAAGGAAAATTATAAGACATTAAGAACCTACTATGTACCAGACACATGTCTAGGAGCTTGTTTTCAACCTTATGATTCTACTTTGAATTATTTTTATTTTTGAATATTACATTTGTATTAAAATGTTAATTTATATTTTTATTGTTTTAATTTATATTATTTTATTATTACTTTGATTTTTATTTTGCACTGTAGGAGCTCAAAGCTCTTTGTTTTTAGAATATTGTAACACTATCTAGGTAAGGGTCAGTTTGCTCAGTCTTGTCTGATCTATAACTTTATTATGGTCAAGGGGCACCTGGGTGGCTCAGTGGGCTAAAGCCTCTGCCTTTGGCTCAGCTCATGATCCCAGTTGAAAACAAGCTCCTAGACAGCAAATCTGGCGATTAAAAAAAAAGTGAATAGAAGATAGGAGTTTCAGTTGCATGCATGAGAATAATAACATCTTTTATCAGAACCTGCACTTATGGTTCAAAGACTTTTAAATATATGTTAAATCAGTATGAACATGAAAACCTCTTACAGAATAAAAACAGCCTATTGATACAGTGAAAATGTCCCACAAACTAATCCAAAAGTATCTTGTATTTTGCTTAGAGCTTAACAATAAACTTCCTGCCAGGTGTGTGGTTTGTTGTAATTAAGAGAGAAAAGGTTGTGGTAGAAAGTGGATTGGACACAATTTGTGGCTCTCTTCTCTTCTAATCCACCATTTCCCCTCACATGTGTTCCAAACTGTGCTTAAGTCCGCTAACTTCTCAGGCAGGCATTCCGTTAACAAACTCTTTGGGATGCTAACCTAAGTAGCTGCTCTCATTGCCTGTAAGCTACCAGCAGGAGGAAAGTAGCAGTTATTAAAAGACAGCTAAGAAAAAGTAAAAAGTAGATTTCAGAGGCTATGGACATAGACAGGGGGTCTTTGAAGTAGGTCCAAGCCAGGTTGGCCTGAATTGAGCAGTTATTACTTTACAAAAGCTCTCTGAGAGAAAAGTTGCCATGCGTATTTCAGTTTAGACAGAGAAGTCAAGAATTTTGCCAATTAAGAACAAGAATTTGAAAACCTTAAAGAAACTATGGTGGAAAGAGGGGAAGAAAGGGTATGAAAACCTCAAAGTGAAACCTAATCAAGCCATACTTCTTGAAGCTCCTGACTCCTCATTCACTGATTGGTTACCCAGGCGATGAATGTATTGAACACCTATTCCATGTCATTTTTTATGGTGGCCTGAGGATACAAAAATAAATGAGCCATGATGTGATTTTCATACTTATGATCATTTAAAATACATTTTCTCACTTTAGATCACAACTTCCTGCTGAAAGCTAGTTTGATATAGGACTAGTCAAGGTTGAAAGTTGTTTTACGAATATTACCTTCTCCATTTAGTTCTTTACTTTTCAAATAATTCTTTTTCCTTCAGATATTGAGTTTCTAACTTCACAAAAGTCTCATGTCATTATGTATATAACAACATGTTCTCTTAGGGTGGACTTAACCTATTAAGGGTAAACAAAGCAATTTATAGGGGGTGAATCAATATTAAAGACAACAAAAGAAGGAGTAGAATGATATGGCTTTGAATAATGTAGAAAATAAAATGGACTGGGTTTCTAGAAGTGCAGGTTAGCATATATCATTTTAGCATGTACATTTATTCAGTTATATATGTATATTCATTTATGCCAAAAGATGCTTTATTTATGTTATTATATATGTTACTTTTATTTTATTTCTGTTCCTAGAATGTTATTTATATCATTAGTAGCTTATAGGAAGGCATGATGATTATTTTCATTTTTTCACAAATACCAAGACGATACTGCCCATTTTTGCCTATACATAAAGTCATGGTCTCATAATGTTTATTAGAAAAAAAACAATAATTTTTGTGAGTTTTTTTTTTAATCCCAGAGAGATTTTAAAAAACATTTTTTTCCCGAGTATTTTTGAGCGGGGAAGAATCCTTAAAATGTTTAAAAAGACAGCCTGGTTCTTCTACATTCCCAGGGTTTTTGATTTAGCTTTTATTAGGCCAAGACATATCAAACACTGATAAAGGACCATGGGATATTTTGCAGGAGAGTAAGATGATTGACTTCTGCAGAAATATGAGTGAAATTAATATATTTCAGTGATCCTTTGGTGATAAAAAAAAATGAAAAACTGAAAAACTTAAAGTAACAATGGGGCATTTTAGATTACCAAATTGAACAGCCCAAAGTAAAGCTAGATTCAGGACCCTGCCAGGTCCATTGACTCAAACTATCATCAGTGCATAGTAAGTTATTCTCCATATTTTGTCTTTGTTGTCTTCTATTGTGATTTTACTCTCATGTGTGGCCTCTTATCATATAAGAAAATAAGTATCCACAACTGCAGACTGATACATTTTCAATTTAACAACCTCCTAAGAAGAGTTTTCTTTCCTAGTAATTTCAACAAAATCCAGTAGACTCGATCAGTTCTAATTGGCCTTATTTGAATTACACTTAAAAATTTGAACAAATCACCATATCTGGGAGGATGCAGTGCCTACAAATGACCAACTTAGACATAGAATGAGGTATAGGAAAAATCTGGATTATTCAAAGAAAGCTAATATTTCTGCTTCTGAAAAGATGGAGTAGATGTACTTAGGTAGAATTTAAAAAAGTATAACTAAAAACCTTGGACATAATATGTAAAATGAACACAAGGAGAATGAAAGATGGAGAGAAGAAGGCAGACTAAGTAAGGATCTTGAGATTTCAAGGGAAGACAAAGTGGTGAGTTCCATGAGGTTTCTTCTAAACTTATGTACCTCAGATTGGATACTGTAGTGTTGGCAGCCTGGGAAAGGCAATGGGTACATACAAAAAATGTCCCGAGAAAAGGGTAGTCTTTCTACTCAAAAGATCACTAAAAGGGCAGCCTGGCAGGACAGATAACTTGGGCATAGCTGCTCTATACAAGTCAGATGAAACAGATAGAATAAGACTAAACAGCTGAGGCTCCATACCCACTTTTCCAGTAAAGGTGAAGTAGAGAGCCTGAACATACAACCTATAAAGCAGTGATAATCAACCACTCTTGGTGTCAAGATGTCAGTGATGACAGCATTTCAGACCAGAGTTTGAAGAAGAACTTTAGCCATGATACCAAAATAACAATCTACGCAAGAAAAAAATAAATCGGATTTCATCAAAATTAAAATCTTTTGTTTTGGGAAAGACCTTGTTGAGAGGATGAAAAGATAAACTATAAACCATGTATGTGACAAAGGGCTCATAAGTAAAATACTTAAAAAACTCAACAGGAATGGATAATCCAGTTATGAAATGGGCAAAAGATATGAAGAGATACTTTACTGAAGAGAATATATAGATGGGAAATAAGCACATATTAAAATATTCAACATCACTAGTCATTAGGGAAATGCAAATGAAGGCCATGATGAGATATTGATATACCCTTTAGTAATAGGTAAGATAAACACTAATCCTAATACCAAATGCTGGCAAGGATGTAAAGAAAGAGGATCTCTTCTACATTGTTGATGGGAATGTAAAATGGTAGAGATGATCTGGAATATAGTCTGGTAGTTTCTTAAAATCTAAACATACATTTACCATATGACCAAGAAATTGCACTCTTCATTTCACCAAGTAAATGGAAGCTTATCCACCTAAAGACCTATACATAATTGTTCTTAGCAGTTTTGTCTTAATAGCTCAAACCTAGAAACAAAATAATTTTCCCTCAATAAGTGAATGGCTAAACAAACTATGGTATAGCCATACTATGAAATACTACTCAACAATAAAAAAAGAATGTACAATCATACATGTGACAGTCCCTTGGAGAAATTTCAATGACATTATGCTGAGTGAAAAATCCAGTCTAAATCCAGGATCTTATATGATCCTATCTAAATAGGACTCCTAAAATGATACAAGTTATAGAGATGGAAAACTGATTCACAGTTTCTAGGGCTATGGATGGTTTGGGCAAAGGAGTGGGTATGACTGCAAAGGGGTAGCAAGATGAAGATCTTTGTGGTTATGGAGTAAATAGTATTATATCTTGTTTGTAGTAGCGGCTGTGCAGCCCTACAGCCCTATAGCCCCACTCTACACTATAGTGGTATAGTGATAGCTGTACACACACATTGTACCAAGGTCAAGTTCCTGTTTTGGATATTGTACTACAATTACGTAAGGTGTAACCAATGGAGGAAATGGGGCAAAAGGTACACTGGACCTCTCTGTACTATCTCTGCAACTTCCTGTAAAATATGATTATTTCAAATTACGTAAAAACTTAAAAAAAAAAAAAAAAAACCCTGAGAGTTTGATGAGGCTCTTTCTAGATGAAGGTGAAATAGTTGAGGAAAACAAACATATATCTACTACAGGAAAAAGACAAATTATTTAGTATTTGGTTTCTATCTATATTTAATTTCAAAGGAAATGATGTACCTTCATAAAATTAATGATTTTTTAAAAATATATAGCTACATTTGTTTTCCTTGGACTACAAAGCCAAAGAATCATTTAATTATGGTATTATGATTATTGCTATTAGTATTGTTATTCTAGATTATCAACTCTCCTTTATAAAGTCAATTTGAAAGAGAGAGGAAATACTGCTTAGAAATCTCTGAATGTATTCTTCTCTTATAACTGATACCAGTTTGCTCTTTCCAATCTTCAATTTAACATGCCTGCTATTTCTGTTCTATCTTTTTCCTCCAAGTGAAGTGTGTTGGTGGCAGTCACTAAATAATCGTTTTATTTGCTTTTGTGAAATATGTCATAAACCAATGTGTAATGTGTTTGAGAATAAATGCTATTTCTGTGCATTTAAGAGTAAGGGAAAACAAGAGGGTTACACTAGTTTACCAAATGATTAGCAAATTTTGATGAATTGGAACTTTCAAGTGGAAAAGTTTTAGATCAGAATTGATAGGCTCTTGGATAAGTATGTTATACCAACTATATTCAGAAATCAATAATAAACATAAAAATAGTATGCATTTTTATAAGTCACATTTTCATCATCCAGACATAGCTTATATGTATAATTTTCCTTGAACGAGCAGTCTTGCTAAATTGGTGCTCTGATTAGTTCATAATGGAATTATTTTTAAAGTTAGCTTATAGGCATTCCTAACCACCCAAGTAATTACATAATAAAAAAGTAGACTTAGGAACTTAGAAAAATTACTCAAAAGGATTTGGTAAAATTTCAGATACCTTCAGAAAAATTTTACACCAATATGTTCAGTTATCACACTACTCAAGCTTGCACATATCTTTAGTTCTTATTTTATCATACACAGATATCACTACTGAATGCCAGATTTCAGTATTGTCAGGGCTTGTGATTAAATGATGTAACATTCTATTCCAAGTGGACTGATTTTCTATTTGATAGTGGGCCTGAGAGTAAGGTACTAGAAATGAGTGTCTATTAAATTTTATTAAACTGACTATTCATAAAAGCTTATAATAACCACTGGGATCCAATAAACTGTACATTGGGTGTTCAAGCTTATTTACCACCAACTCTGTAAACAATATGTATACCTTTTACTTCAGGTTAGCTAGCAGAAGTTAATATCCAAAAATCATGCAACCTTAGTGTTCCAAGCCAAAGTTAACAAAAGGCACAAGAAACCAGGGAAATAATATATACCTACTTTTGGATCTTTGAAAATGAATAGCATTTTCCTGGAATCCCAAATATTTGAAAGATAAGGTCTATTTGCATTTTTCTACTGAAATAAATGAGTTCTAGCCTTCCATAAAAGTCATCTTACTGCAATGAATGAGATGGAAGAACCCTGTTTTTAAGTTGTTCAGATATTTATATGAGGTTTACTGTACATTCCAGAAGATAAGAACTTTGTTAAAATAAAGTTTTCAAAATGATAAAAATCACGACTTTCATCAAAAATTAAACAGGTGTCAAGTATTTTATTTAACTCTTTCATTTAGGGAACCAATAACATGTTGCAAACTGTTAGAATGAGAATTTGATTTATATTTATTACTGCTGGATAGTGTTCAGTTGCATTGTTACGAACACAAATCACTTAAGTATTTTCAGTTTTCTGCAATTTAATTTTTATAATCTATATCAAATACAATTAAATATGAACATGTTTATAGAACCAGATAATCCCCAAGACTCTACTTTTCAATATGACCATTGCATTGAAAGGATAATCAGTAATATCTTTTGTCCTTTTCTAAGTTTGACAGTTTTTCTTGACAGCCTTGTCCCTACTGCTTATATAATCACACGTAGAATTGTGTTTTCTTCTTTGGATGTGATTAATAATTATTGAACAAGTAAGTGAAAGAAGTCAAAGCAACTAGATAACCCTTGTCTAAAAGCAATGAAAAATCCAAACAGAAGGTTTCTACTTTGACAATTAGAATGTACAAATTATTTTAATTGTCATTTATCTTAAATGTTAGATATGTATTATGTCATAATTATAGATATATATGTTAGAATAAGTGATACGGAAGTTTTCTCATTTATCAATTGTTTTATTTTCTAAAGACTTTAACTGACAAAATTCCTTCAAGCAGGGTACCTGGGTGGCTCAATAGGTTTAGGGTCTACTTTTGGCTCAGGTCATGATCTCAGGGGCCTGGTATCCAGCCCTGCATCAAGCTTCCTGCTCGGTAGGGAGTTTGCTTCTCTCTCTCTCCCTCTGTTCCTCCCCACCACTCTTTCTTTCTCTCTCCCAAATAAATAAAATCTTTAAAAAAATCCTTTCAAGTCCATAGTGTATATTATACTAACAATAGTATTCCTGATCAGATATCATGCATCTTTGCCCATCTTTTGCTTTCCTTTTTTCTAAGTTTCAGAGCCATTGAAGTTAAACAGTCACATCCTTTCAAACGGGAATTTTTCCTTCAAAAAACTCAGACTCTTTTGCATTGAACTTCCATTTCTTAATTAGAGAAATCAAAAGAAGAGGGGGACAGGAGCAAGAGGAAAATAAGATAAAGCAGGGGAAAATGAAAAGTTATTGATTTAGATCTAATCAGAAAGTCTCTCTGTACTTCTCTGTTTAATTCTCTTCTGGAGATAACTCATTATTTTGAATACTAAATAAATTCACAACATATGTTTAATTGAAGTCCTTTTATTAGGCATTTAACAAAGTCACTTTTGGGTCGATTTTATGAACTGCAAATTGACCAAGTAAGTGAACCCAGACAAAACACACATTTTCCATCAAGCAGTTACTTAACAAAATGTTTAGGTGTATGTGATTCAAGTGAATGTGTTAAGGTTGGGTTTTGAAGTTGAATTTGAAAGTTCATGCATTTGAATATTTTTTTTAATAAGCAAAGGCAATGCTTTGTGATGGGTACTTTTGATATGTATATATATTATAATTTTCAGGATTTGTAGTTGCTGATTCAGAGTATTGTCTAAATTTATCTATATAAAGGGTAGTTCTGTACTTTCAAAGATCATATTTCCCAAGGATGTGATGATTGGACTATATTTTTTCAGAGATATATGATACACTTCCTTCTTTGAAAATGCTGCGTAATGATCATTATTCCCTGAGGGTCTTACACAGTATATTGTGGAGAAGGAGATTTAAATATCAATTACTATTAATTCAGATTCACTAAATAATTAAGGGTTGTTGAATGAAAGTGATAGAATTTTTTAAAAGTAAATCGTTCTTTAATGCAGGTAAATAAATTTTTGAAGAGTATATTTACATGTGGAAAATGAAAGAGAAACTTTTTTCATGTCAAAGATGATGTCATGTTTCTTTTATTTATAAACTGTTAGGAACAACTTTTACATTTTGATCCTCATGAGCACTTATTATTCACAATAAAACATCAAACAACCTTGTGAAGAGACAAAAGACTATAAAAGAAGTCTTTTACACATTGATTTTTATAAAAGCATTTTTCCTGTAGAATCGATAGATGCATAAAGGAGTAAAAGACAATTGATTTTAGAGTATGAAAAGAGAGTTTATGAAGACTGTGGTCTCTAATTGCAGTATATTAGTACTCCTTTGGGCATTTTTGCAGGGATTTAGGTGTTAAATGAAATTCTTTTGAAAGTTTGAGTTAATCAGTGTTTTCTATAAATGTTATTGTCTTCTACTACTTCCTTGAATCATAATTATAACTTAGACTTTGAATTGCTAGATGTAGAAAGTTGGATTTGGGTAAAAAATCAATCTATTTTTTATTCAGAGTTTTGAGGGCACTTGAGAAAATCATATATCTTTTAAAATATTTTTGAAATATGGATATAGTTTAAGGAATATACTAAAACTGTATTGTACTTATAATGGTTGAAATAAACTATTTGAATTACATTGCTTAAAATATTAACATAAGAATATACTACCACATATACAAATTTTTAAATAAGAAAACAGTTTTAAAATACTTTTAAAAGAAAGTATTTTGTAATATCTCTGGTGGATTTGTAATAATTTAAAGACATTTTCCTGGACCCTTGAACATTGAGGCTATTATGTAAGTGGGTGGGTAGGTAGAAAGATGGGTAGATAAATAGGAAGGAAAGAAGATGGATTAAGTTTTGATTAAAGAGAATAATGATATTTATTATCTATATATTTGTTAACAAAAATGTTTAAAGAACAAAAAAAATTAGACTTTGTTGAATAGCAATTGTACTTACAGTATTAAAGTTGAGGGAAAGATCCATAAACCCTGAAATCTAAAAGTTGTAAGCTACATTTATACCAGTCCCAGTTCCTTTACCTGTATTCAGCTTTGTGGGTCCATATATATATACAGAATATATATATGTATATATACAGAATATGAATATATATATATATATATATATATATATATATATAATCAGAATAAGCCACTATACAAGCACTAGATTCCAGATTAAAGAGGAAACAGGTGCCATTGACCCTCCATGTGACCCTCCATTACATTTATATTTTTGATTAATTAAATTAACCTTTCCCCTAACATCTGTTCCTTATGCAGAATTCCCCAATTTTTGGTATTTCTATGTTCCTCTCAGGCAAGTCAATAATAGTGTTAGGGTAATTAATCCTCTGATATTCTGACTCTCATTTTATCTGAGGCCAGGTCACTTGTGTTTTATTTCTTATACTTCATAGTTCCATCTGTTTCAATTCTACACGATTCTCTACTAATCTTGTCTTATTATGACTTTTACTGTGTGTCACCTGAAGTTTAGTAGTTTAATTCATCTCTCCATTCCAATCTCACATCTTTAAACCTGCTAACAGATTTAGGTATGATCATGTTCTTCTCAGTCCCTAAATCAAATGGGTATACCTGTTGTTCACAGAATAAAGTATTTTGATGCACCATTCAGAGTTCTGTGAGACCTGATCCTTTTCTGTCTTTCTAGCTTTTTCTCCCACCTTTTCTGTCTTTCTAGCTTTTTCTCCCATTATACCCATTTACTGTAAGTCCTATTAAACAATTCAATGATCCTGAAATGGAATGTTTTCCCTCTACCACAGCTTCAAAGAAAATGACCTCTTATTTTATTAGCTTCAAAACCAAGCAGTGTAGTAATTTTAGAGATTAGGTTAATAAATAGATGTATTTTTGATACTGTTTTAAGACAAAAGATCTCTAGACACATAACACCTATTTACATTAACAGCATATATTGGAAAATGAACAAAATTATATAAAGTTAGTTCTGCATGTACCTGTAGATGAGTGATGAAGTACAGATGGTCCATCATCAAAATAACTGAAAACTTTGGTCTGCAGGACAAGATAGAAGTGAACAAGTATGTGAAAAACATGACAGGTAACTCTACATTAGCTTTTCATATTACTTGAATTGATGCATTCTGTAACAGTTTGGATAATTTTCCTTTAAAAGTTTAAAAAAAAAACATTAGATGTAGTAATAGTCTCCATTAAATTTCACAAACTTTAAGAGATTCCACTTTATAAAAAGTGAAATATACTTAACAGATTTTTTTCATTTATGTTCTTTGTTCAGTAAAATAGTAACTTTAAAAGTTATTTTTAATAACTTATTTTTGTTAAATATCTAAATCCATTTATTGACATTCTTTTGATGGTGATTGAATATTTTGTCTTCAACAAGTAAAAAGAACATAAATAGCTAAGAAGATTTTAACATTGTTCAAAACACAACAGGAGAAAAAAATGAAGTGTCAAAAAAAAGGGCTGAATAGGAAAGATATATCAATGAGAGAAAATATTTTTAGTCTTTTTAGAATATTGCACAATGGAAAGTAAATGAAAGATTTGAAAAAAATGACAGCATTCTTTTCATAAAATGTTGAAAACTAGAAAAGAAAATGAAAGAAGGGAAAAATAAGTGTCTTAATTTTTTTTCTGTCTTCTACTGCCATGAAAATGTGAAAATCACAGTCAAGGATTTTAAGTCATGGGAAGAAATAAAGTAAACATGTTTTTAAACATCAAAATATTTATTTTACATATTTTAATGAAGGAACCACTATTGTATGGTTTATATTGGACATAGAAACTTAGAGTTTTAAAAATTATGATACTTTTCACCATGTCTACCATTAGCTTTGGGCCTAAATTTTTATTTTTAAACCTTGAATATAAGTTGGATGTGGACCTTAAAATACATTAAATTTGAAATTTATGCTACTAGGCTAAGTGTAACATAAAATGATTCAAAACGATTCAAGACAAAAATAAACTTTATCTGAAATAAAGTCCTATTTCTTAGTTGAAGTAGATAAATATAATGATATATTAATGAATATGAAAACAATTGAGACATTTCAAATTTACATAGGAAGCATATCAGTTAGAAATTAAAATAAATGTTGAAAACAATATATTCACTATTTCATTCACTTAAATTCTTTTCAAGATCAGTATGTGGCAGGCACTGTTAAGCACTGAGAATACCGCCTCCCCTGCACATGTATGTTCACACATATCCATATTACATAGTTTTCATCTGCACACACAGAAGTACACCCCCACAAATAAACACACATTTCATTTTTGCCCTCTTAGAGTAACATATGTATGCAAACATGTTGGTGTACACAAATATGCACATGTATATTGACACATTCACATACATTTAGTACATATGCATATGCCTGCACACATATACTCAAGCATACCAAAATACTCTCATCTATATGAACATACATACATGTACTCACAAAACCACAACTTGGATCAAGTACTATAATGGAGTAGACACAGACTGTACTCTGTATTCTATAAGCAGAGTTCATAATATAGATTAGTATTATCTGCATGCTTTAATAAATACTAGCAGATTAAAAAACCACAAAAGTATATAGTTTGTTTTCTTTTGATTTCATGACACAAAAATGTCAAATTTGTCATATTTATGTAACCTATGTTGGTCAAGTAGAGTTGAATATTTGTAAAAGAATAAGGAATTTTCATAGACTTATTTTTTAAAAATGTTTAAAAGTACATTACATTACCTTTTTTAACTTTAAGAAAACTCTGTACTGATTTTTTTCTTTGATCAATGTCCCAGGGTTAAATGCCATTTCAAAATCAAGGACAAAATAGATCTAGCAAAAAGAAGAGTAAACAGTCTTTCCCACAGATAACTTCATTATGATAATAAGCTTCATTATGGTAGTAAAAGTATTTGCAGTATTAGATTAAATTATTCAACTGTAACCCGTTGTTTCACAGGTTTCCATGACAAAGTACCACAAATTTCAGGTCTTAAACAACAATTTATTGTTTTATAATTCTGGAAGCTAGAAGTCTGAGAGCAAGGTATGAAAATTAGCAAGGGCTAATTTTCTCAGAGGCTTTTGTCTTTGGCCCTCTCCATTCTGGTTGACTCTTCTTGTTGTCTTCCTGTGGTCTGCTCACTGTGTGAATCTGTGTCCTCATCTCCTATTTTTATAAGAACAATGATATTGGATTATGGCCCATCTTAATAATTTCATTTTAGTGTAATTACCTCTTAAAAAAATTATCTGCAAATGTAGTAACATTCTAAAGTACTGGGGCTTAGGACTTCAACATAAGCATTTTGAGGGGAAACAATTCAGCTCATAACACATTGGGTTTCGTAATATACTAACACTGTACATAGCTCTAACTTCAGTTAGTTGACTTAAAAAAGCCTTGTAAGTTTTAACAGAATTATTCAAATTTTTCATTTTTTGAGTTTGTTTTAGAGTTCTACATCATTGAGTCAATGTAAAATATGTGCAATTAATTTATATTAAGCATCTTGAAAATGAAGATGCAACTTATTTTGTATTCAACAAGTTCTTTTGATCCACATCAGATGTTGTTTTATTAACTAAAGTCTATAGCAATGTCAGGAATCTTTTCCCCTAGGTTTTCTTCTAATTGTTTTATGGTATCCTTTTACATTAAATCTGTATTCCATTTTGAGTTGGTTTTTATATATACAGAGAGGTAGGAATCCAGTTTCATTCTTCTGCATGTAGAAATCCAGTTTTACAAATAAAATTTATTGAAGAGACAATCCTTTTCCCATTGTTTGCCTCTTGCTCTTGACTACTTTGTCAAAGAAATATTGACCACAAATGCATAGATTTATTTTGGGGCTATCTCTTCCATTCCATTCCATTGAACTGTGTGTCTGTTTTTATGCCAGAACCATACTGTTCTGATTACTTTAGCTTTATGATATCTTGAAATCAGAAAGTCTGACATCTGACTTTGCTTTTCTTGCTCAAGATTACATGAGTTTTTGAATTATTTGGTGTTCCACACAAATTTTAGAGTTTTTTCCTATTTATATGACAAATTCCATTGGAATTTTGATAGAGATTCCACTTAATCTGTAGACTATTTTGGACAGTGTGGGTGGATATTTTTAGCAACATCAATTTTTCCGACTAATGAACATGGAATATCTTTCCATCTGTCTTTGATTTCTTTTAAAAATGTTTTATACCTTTCAATGTGTCAATTTTTATCACCTTGATTAATTTATTGCCAAGTATTTTTGATGCTATTGTAAATGACATTATTTTCTTATTTTTTTCTGATAATTTGTTAATATTGTACAGAAATTTTTTCTTCTATTTTTCTATTGGTATTTTGTATCCTGCAACTATTGAATTTATTTCTCAGTTCTGTCAGTTTTTTGTGAAGTATTGAGGGTTTTCTCTATATAAGGTAATATCTGCAGACATTTCTACTTCTTCATTTCTGATTCAGATGCCTTTCATTTCTTTTACTTGTTTAATTGCTCTAAGTAGGACTTCAGTTACTGTGTCGAGTAACAGGTAGTAAGACTAGGCATCCTTGGGGCGCCTGGGTGGCTCAGTGGGTTAAAGCCTGTGCCTTCGGCTCGGGTCATGATCTCAGGGTCCTGGGATCAAGTCCCGCATTGGGCTCTCTGCTCAGCGGGGAGCCTGCTTCCTCCTCTCTCTCTGACTGCCTCTCTGCCTACTTGTGATCTGTCAAATAAATAAATAAATACAAATCTTAAAAACAATTAAAAAGACTAGGCATCCTTGTCTTGTTTCCAATCTTAGAGGAAACACAGCAGATTTTCACCATTGAGTATGATGTTAACGATGGGCTTGTCATATACAGCTTTTAGTATGTTGAGATATATTTCTTCTATACCTAATTTGTTGAGGGTTTTAATCATTAAAGGGTGCTAAATTTTGTCAAGTGCTTACTCTCCACTCACTAAAAGAATGCTG
The DNA here is from genome assembly GCF_030435805.1 of Mustela lutreola. Taxonomy (NCBI): domain Eukaryota; kingdom Metazoa; phylum Chordata; class Mammalia; order Carnivora; family Mustelidae; genus Mustela; species Mustela lutreola. Next base: position 117,384,586 of record NC_081294.1, read on the forward strand.
ATTTTTATGCTTCATTTTGTTCAGACAGTTAAACATATTTGCAGATATTTAATCATCAATGTATCCCAATGGGAAATCCTACTTGATCATGGTCTCTGATCCTTTTAATGCACCGTTGAATTTGGTTTATTAATGTTTTATTGAGAATATTTGCACCTATGTTCAGCAAAAATATTTGCTTGTAATTTTATTTTCATGTAGTGTCCTTGTCTAGCTTTGTTATTGGTAATTTGAGCCTTATTAAAATGAGTTTGGATGTGTTCCCTCTTTGTCAATTTTTTGGGGGAAGAGTTTAAGAAGGATTGGTACTAATTCTCTTTAAATGTTCCATAGACTTCACCAGTGAAGCCATCTGGTCTTGGAATTTGTTTTTTGGGACATTTTTGATTACTGATTCAATCTCCTTACTAGTGATGGTCTGTCTGAATTTTCTATTTCTTCACAATTCAGTCTTAGTAAGTTGCATATTTCCAGGAATTTATCCATTTCTTTTATCCAATTTATTGGTGTCTAATTATTCATAGCAGTTTCTTAAGATCTCTTGTATTATTGTAGTATCAGTTGAAACTTTCATTTCTGATTTTATTTGAGGTTTCTTCTTCTTCTTCTTTTATTTTTAAGGAACTGCTTAGAGATTTTCTTTCTTCTTTTTTTTTTCTCCAAGTTTTTATTTAAATTTCAGTTAACATACATTGTAATACTAGTTTCAGGTATAGAATTTAGTGATTCATCACCTACATACAACATCCCCTGCTCATCACAAGGGCCCTTCTTAATCCCCACCACCTCTTTAACCCATCCCCCTACTGGCTCATCCTTTCATCTCTCTCACCTCTAGTAACAATCAGTTTGTTTTCTCTAGTTGAGTCTTACGACCTCTCTTTTTTCTTAGGTACTCTAGCTAAAGTTATGTCAGTATTGTGTATGTTTTCAAAAACAAATAAGCAAAACCCAAACCTCAGAAAACAAAAGAGCAAAACAAACAAACAAACCCTCTTAGTTTTGTGGAACTTTTCTGTTCTCTTCATAGTGTCTATTGTATTTGTATCAGCATTGACCTTATTTTCTTCCTTCTACTAACTTTGGGCTTATTTTGCTTTTCTTTTTCTATTCCCTTGAGGTATAAAGTTAGGTTGTTTGAGATATTCTTATTTCTTAAACTAAGTATTCATTACTATGAATTTTTTTCTTAAAACTGCTATTGCTACACCCTGTATGTTTTGGTATGTTGTATATGTTGTATTTCCATTTTCATTTGTCTCAAGATATATTTTGTTTTCTCTTGATTTTTTTTTTTGTTTGAACCATTATGTGTCAAGAGCATGTTCTTTAATTTTCCCATATTTACAAAGTTTGCGGCGATCCTCTTGTTAGTGAATTATAGTTTCATATTGTTGTAGTTGGAAAAGATGCTTGACATAATTTATTAAGTCATCTTAAATTTATTAAGCTTTGCTTGGTTGCCTAACATATAATCTCTTTTGTGTGAACTTGAGAAGGATGTGAATTGTGCTGCTATTGGGTGAAATGTTCTGTTAGGTCTACTAACAGAAGGTGGGAAAAATAGTTATCAGGGAAATGTTCTTCTAGATATCTACTAATACTGAGTCTGAATATCTCAACATATAATGAATGAATGAATGAGTTGCAAGAATTATACCAAATTAAAACATATGTCTTTTTATAGGCAATCAAAGGTAAGTTGTTATCAGCTTAAATAGACTGTTTTAACTATGAGATGTTTTATGTAAGTTTCATGGTAACTACAAGCAAAAACCTGTTAGGTCTACTTGTTCTAACAAATAGTTCAAATCCTTTGTTTTCTCGGTTGTTTGGATGATCTATTCATTGTTGAAAGTGGAATTTTGAAGTCCCCTGCTATTACTCTATCAGTGTCTATTTTTTCCTTCCAGTCTGTTGGTATTTGCTTTATACTTCAGATGCTCTGATGTTGGGTGCATAAATATTTATAATTGCTATATCTTATTGATGAATTAACTCCTTTATCATTATATAATGGTCTTCTTTTGTTCTTACAAGTTTTGACATAAAATCTATATTGTCTGATATAACTATAGATACCCCTTTATTCCTTTGGTTTGCATTTGTATGGAATATTTTCCCTCTCTTCACCTTCAACCCATATCCTTTTTAAAGATTGTATTTATTTATTTGGCAGAGAGAGATCGCAAGTAGGCAGACAGGCAGGCAGAGAGAGAGGGGGAAGCAGGCTCTCTGTTGAGCAGAGAGCCCCATGTAGGGCTTGATCTCAGGAGTCTAAGATCATGATCTGAGCTGAAGGCAGAGTCTTTAACCCAGTGAGCCACCCAGGTGCCCCTAGCTCATATCCTTTTTAAAGCTGCATTGACTATCTTGTATACAGCCTCTAGTTGGAGTCTTTTTTTTTTTTTTTTTTTTTAATCCCTTCAACCACTCTTTGTCTTCTGACTGGAAAATTTAATCCATTTACATTTAAAGTGATGAATGAAAAGTAAGTGCTTGCTATTGCCATTTCTTTAATTTTTTTCTAGGTTTTTCATAGATCCTTTGTTCATTTCCATCTTCCTTTTTATTTGTTTATTTATTTTTTTGATTTCATGACTTATTGCTTTGAATTCTTTATCTTTTGTGTATCTATTACAGGTTTTTGCTTGTAGTTACCATGAAACTTACATAAAACATCTTATAATTAAAACAGTCTATTTAAGCTGATAACAACTTACCTTTGATTGCCTATAAAAAGACATATGTTTTAATTTGGTGTAATTCTTGCAACTCATTCATTCATTCATTATATGTTGAGATATTCAGACTTAGTATTAGATATCTAGAAGAACATTTCCCTGATAACTATTTTTACCCACCTTCCTGTTACATTTATTTTCCTTTTTAAAATTTTTTCCCATAATTTCTTTCTAAAGATTGTTTCTGATAAACATAATTCACCTTTTCCCCCTTATTTTAGATCTTCCTACAGAAAATAACTGATCCATATATTTGTTGTGTATACACCCTCATACACATTAAATACCATCTTCAAGTAGGTGAGGCCAATTATACTAAAGATGTTAACTTCATGGTAGGTTGAAGTAAATATTCTTTGATTAATGGAATTCATCTGTCTTGCAGATGACGTATAAAGTTATTTTTCTTTCTTTCTTTTTTTTTTTTTTAAGATTTTATTTATTTATTTGTTAGAGAGAGAGAGAGAGAGAGAGAGAGCGCACACAAGCAGGCAGAGTGGCAGTGAGTCTGCCAGGGAAGAGCCTGACGTGGAACTTGATCCCAGGACCTTGGGATCCTGACCTGAGTTGAAGGGAGCGGCCTAACCGACTGAGCCACCCAGGTGTCCTGACATATAAAGTTATTTTTAAAAGGTTTTCTTTGTCATATATAATTAAGTGTAATACAGAATTTCTAAAGTATAGTCAAAGTAGCAATCTTTATTCAAATTCAACTTCATTGATGAAGAGAATGACGTTCCAGTCTACATAATTTCACTAACAGAAGTAATTATTATGTGCACTGCTCTTAATAAGCACCATTATCTTAACATTATCCCCATTTTATAGATGTGAAAAGTGAAGCACACTGACTTATTTAAGAGTCATATGGCTGGCCAGTGATAAATCGGAGAACTGAATCCATGAAATCAGTCTCTCAATTTTATGCTCTAAATACTGTGTACTATTGCATATCAATGAAGTTTTATTCAAATGTTCTTTCTCTTATATCCAACTGTATCTTATATCTACTCAGGAAAATAGAAAAATGAGACGAAAACAACTTCTTAAATGAGATGCTGTTTACATTTCTCCCCCTACTACCTGGGAAACATAATCATTAATAAAATTCAGGTGAGGTGTAACTAGCCCAGGAACACATAAATGACAAGTCTGGAAAGGGATCTTTAAGGTGTTTATGTAGCGGATGATTCAAGAGAAGAAAAGACCCTAATTTCTAGAAAGAAAGTAATATGTTTTACTTATCTTAAATATACACAAGGGAATTAAAAGAATTAGACTTTAAAGCTAAATATGAGTGTAGTTTCTCCTTTTCAAAGAAATAATGGGACCAATTATTCTTCCAAGTATTATGGCTCTTAAAAATGTTTCTGTACTATATGTCCTTACTTTGCTGTGTAGCCTTATCTCAGATTCCCATTAATTATTTTAAAACTCTATACAGAAACTTGGCGAGATGAATTACTAGTTTTACCATTTAAAGAATTCTGGAATCCCAAATTGGGGCCACTTTTATAAAGGGAGTTTTACTCCTTTTTCTGTTATCATGATACCCACCCTTGAAAAATATAAACTATTTCCATTTTTTTTTTAAGCCAAAGAAGTTTAAGTACTTATTTTCAGTTAACATGAAATATCTAATTTTTTGAATCCTTTCCTTTGGTGTTTTTAATGTCTCTGAAATTAAGTGAACAAGATTTAACTACATGGCTCTAAAAAGATAACAAAGCATATGAGCAAAATGAAAGTGTGAGAGATTTTACATCCTTAGGCCAGTGGCTTATCTTATTGGAGCATGTTGGGTCCCTGGTGTGGCACAAAAACACTTGATTTCACTTTTGCTTCAGAGAAATACCTCTGTATAAATGGTCCATGTAGCAATTTGATCATTTACAATTGTAGGGCCACTTTAAACCAGAGTAATACACCCAAGAGAGTCATGGTTTACACACACACACACACACACACACACACACACACACACACACACAATCACAATAGGCTTATACAGTAGTTTCAGGCACCAGAGGGAACAACTTCTTTACAGACAAAAGTCTTAAAATGAAGTAGCGTGTTCCACAAAGAACAAAACATCTCCTTAGAATGAACAAGTAAGTTGGTTTCACTAAAACTACAGACAGTTTCCTCCAAAAATGTTGTGGTTAACTGACTTATTTCCACTTTTGCTTGTCCTAAATTTCTTTAGCTTGACATGCAGTGACATTATTTGAAGTGTTTCAGTAATATTAAAAATAGAAAACTTTATTTATCAGGCTAAGTTACATTCTTTTTTAAAAGAAAAGATGGTTCTACTATAAAGGATATTATAGTCTGGGCCTGGAACACAGGAACATTTCCATCTCCTTGAGTGTTTTATGCATGTGTGTGTGTGTGCGTGTATGTGTGTGTGCGATAGAGGGGGAGGGAGATTTGAGTCAGACCAAAGGAGGTAGTGGAGGAACTTGAGAAACTTCAGCCCCAGCATTTTGAAATGAGTCATTAGCCACAGAAGTCTCCAGCCAAAGGTGAAGTATGGGAATGAGTGGGACATTCCTGTCAGGTTGAGTGTGATCAAGTGTCAGCAGCAAATTTTTCTGAGTTGAAGTGGTCAAAAAGAAGACAAATAATCAGAATACATTACAAAAAATTCAATATAAATCTACCATCTCAACATGTCAGGATATTCCAGTTCTGTTTGTATACAGTTATGCCTCCATTTGCTGACTAATTTGTGGAATCACAATGTCTGAAAATTTCAGAGTGGTGGTCTGAGGCAGCAGAAAAAAAGATTTGATATCAGATTTGAATTTTGATCTCAATAATTATACTCCTGATTGCTTGTTGAATTTGGATAAGTTATTCACTAACCTAAGCCACAGGTTCCTTACCTGTGAAAGTAGTTAGGTAAAAACTTTGCAGGGTCCTGAGGGTATCAAATAAAAAATATGCATAAAATTCATATATATGGGCCCTAACAAATGGGAATGGGGTTAGTGCTGTTTTTCTTTCTCCCTTTCTTTTTTCATCCTTTCTTCCCATATAAATTTTAGTTTTTTACCAGTAGCCAAATAAATTAGATGTGTTTATGAATATTCCTTCTGTAGATTAGCTTTTCAAAAGACAGGGTCAGAGTGGCACAAAAATTCTAGGTTTATCATATAGCAAGACTAACACCTCTTTACTGACTGGATGATTTCAAATTTCCCTTTGCCATCACAGTCAATTATTAATATCCAGTCATTCCCATCTAAAAATTATCCTTTTTCTTTCATATGTCTGTGAAGAATGTTACACTACCAAATAATCTCAGGTTATATTCAGATTTAGTAGAAAGGAGTACCATGATTGGCTATAATGCTTTATATATGTTAAGGATGATACTTTTCCTTTTCTGAACTTGAGGTGTGTTTAATAGTCAGTGACATGTCATAGTCTAATTGGTAGTGTTTTTTGCTTTTTAAATCAAACACAAACTAATGATGTGTCTAATGATTGACGGTATTTTAGAGTCAAGGAAACACAGGACAGCTGCTATAGGCACAGAAGAGACAATGTAGACAAGCCATCTGTTTAGATACAATATTTGAAAGAAACCTTCCTTAGGTGCTTTAAAAAAAAAAAATTAGTTATTTTAGAGAGAGAGTGGTGGGGGGCAGGGACAGAGAGAGTCTTAAGTAGAATCTGTGCTGAGCATGGAACTGGACACAGGGCTTGATTACAAACCCTGAGATCATGACCTGAGCTGAAACCAAGAGTTGGACACTTAAATGACTATACCACCCAGGTGCCCCAAAACCTTCCCCATGTTTTTAAAATACTTAGAAAAGTCATTGGTTTACTATAGAAAAGTGTTTTTTTTTTTTTTTCTTACCTGTGGACACTTTGTTCATTGTATATTATTTTATAACTTAAAATGACTTAAACATATATTCCAGAAAAAAGCAACAGTGTGAAGTATAATAAATAATTTATTTTAAAGTATCATTAAAATCATGGCCAGGGTTCTGTGGTCTATATCTCTATATATTTATTGGTATATATTATTACAATTGTACATAGTTGACCCTTGAACAACATGGGAGATTAAGTTAAAGCTAAATCACTCAGTTAAAACTACACATGTAGGAGCGCCTGCGTGGCTCAGTGGGTTAAGCCTCTGCCTTCAGCTCAGGTCATGATCTCAGGGTCCTGAGATCAAGCCCCGCATCAGGCTCTCTGCTCAGCAGTGAGCCTGCTTCCCCTTCTCTCTGCCTGCTTGTGATTTCTCTCTCTCTCTCTCTCTTTCTGTCAAATAAATAAATAAAATCTTAAAAAAAAGAAACAAAAACTACACATGTAACTTTTGACTACCCAAAACTTAACTACAAGTAACCCATTGTGGATTAGAAGCTTTACTGATAATATAAACTGTTGATTAATAAATATTTTGTGTGTTATATGTATTATTTACTGTATTCTTATAAGCTAGAGAAAAGAAAATCATAAGGAAGACAAGATGCATTTACAGGACTGTGCTATAAAAAAATCCACATGTAAATGGGCCCAAGCAGTTCAAAGCTATGTTATTCAAGGATCAATGATATAACTATTTACATTTCTCTATATACTATATAACTCTTGACTGTATACACATTAATTTTAAGTCATTAATTTAAATTTTATGTTCTTTGAAAGAAGTTGTCTTATAATCAAAGACATTTGGCAGAGATTTTTCTTTCTCAGTGGTACCAAAAATAATTGTATATTCTACAGTGAATGGAACCTTAGTTTTAATGCAATGGGTAGAAAGGTGGATTTAAAGGTAGATAAAATATAGATAGATTGATTTTGTATACATAGGTGCCTGTTACCTACTCTTGTTTTTCTTTTCCTCATCAGATAAACTACTCTTCTGGAAAACATTTTGTAGGAAAATACATTACCAACCAATAATTAACTTTAAGAACAGCTAAATTATGCTCAGTTTCTATCTAACTGTACAAAGAGCTCAATTAGTATTTTGAAGGCGTCCTTTTCATTCCGAAAGTATTACGGGGATCTTGATATTATTTAGTGAGTGAAAGTATTAAGTAAAAGAATGTAGATGATGGTGATAGTTTCAATTTTATTGATTACTAATATTATTTTCTTTGCACAGAGCCTGTTTGAACTTAGAGATTAATTTTTCTAGTGAAATGAAACATTTTTGGGAAAAGTATTAAATTATATTTTTAGAAGTATTTATAAATTTCAAATTTTATTTAATTGAAAATGAATTATGAAATATATTTACATTCTAATTAAAATGTACATTTAAAAATAAAAGTAAAAACACATTGGTCTAAAAAATGGCATTTATCTGTTATAATTTACTAATTTGGAAATACATTGTATTGTGAAATAATTAAGCATGTATATAATTATATAACTATGTGAACATTCTCTTTTCTTCATACTAAGAAAGAAAGATATTTGAATGTCTTCAGCTGTGGTGCTTTCAGTACATACTTTGTAGTTCATTCATCTAATGGAGAGTAGAGAGCATGCTGATGTTAAAATTGAGGTTATTAGAAAACAAACCTTATACGTGAAATAGAAATCATTCATTCTAGCTTAAATGATATTAAACTGCTAGAGAGTTACCCATATTTTGGGAAATAAAAATGTTTTTATATTTCTAACATTGAAAAAAATTATTACACTTCTGATTTTTCTCTCAGGTAGTGAATAACATACTTGGTTTTGTTTAAAGAAAAGAATGAAAATAAAGAAGACACCAGTCAGTAAAACTTAACAATAAGAGCAACAATAAGAACAAAAATATGAAGACAAAAAATTTAATTCTGTCATGCGTATTCTTCCCTAGCCTGTATGAAGGAGGTTTCTAAGTGCATCATTTGGCTGATGATTAATTGAGTGCTTAACTTTAGGCAGGCAAAGGGATGTTGGAACCAGCATATGTACAAAAATAGCTCTCTCTACATGGAGACATTCCTTGCACAATCTGCTGAATTTATATGATCAGCATCTCCCTTTCTCCCCCCACCCCCACCTTCTCCCTAAATAATGACTTGATTGAACTTTGAAGCCTTCTTTTGCTCATATTGAAAGTCATCCCCAAAAGAAGTTGGTTCAGATTGTATCGTTAGTATTTGAACTGACAGCAGTGACCTGATCTGAGCACGGGGCCTTCTTCCCGACCTTTGATGTGCTGTCAGAAGATAAGTTAAATCCCAGGCTTCTTGGCATCAGGTTTTAATTTGATACCGTGGAAATGAATTGCATACTCACTACTAGGACGGAGAGTGTTTATTACTGATCTTGTGGAGTGGTTGGAAGCATTGCTTAAGTTGAACAATCAGGGAAAAGATTATAATTTGTCAGCTTCATTATGTGTCTGGTTCTTTGCTTCCCTCATGATAAGTGTTCAGGACATTTTTGATTAGATGTCAGGCATTTATTGTGTCTGACACCAGACTCCATTGACTGTGTCCTCTGGGAAAGCACTGGTTAACAGCATATGGGAACTGTTTCTCCTCCTTGAGGAAACTTTTAGCAATACTACACTTTTAGAAACTATGAGAAATCAAAGTGCTGAGATCAAAACAAAGAGGATGTAAACTCCTTACAATACTCAATTCTTAAATGTCTTCCACTCTGTGACAACACACACACACATAAATATACACACACCACATACATGTATGTGCAGATATAAGTGCGTGGGCATATAATTTTAAAAGAATGTCATAGTATTTTAGAAGTGATAAGAAACCTTGGAAAATGAAATTCTAAGTGGGTTTATCCTGAACAACAGTGCAAAGTGCTGTTTTTAGGAAGAATTAAGAGCATATGTTCCAGAATTCAGCTCTAATTTGCAACAAATTGCTTCAGTAAAACCATTTATATCACTATTGTTAATCTTAATGATTACAAGTGATCCACATTTTAATAATCTAGACCATCAGTTGAGTACAGATCTCTCTCTTTTTTTTTTAATTGAGAATGTTTGACCACAAGAGGGAGTTCCTTGCCAACTGTTTGTTTATCCTCTGTAGATATTACAGGCCTGTATTTACAAAGAAAAATACCTTAAAATATGTTTAGTCTCTTCAGTGCTTTTAGGCTAAGAAAATAATGACAATCTACGTAGACTTAGGCATTCATGAATTTCAGAATGAAATATAATTTGTGCAGTGAAATTCTCAGGCTAATACACTAAACATTTTTTAGGAATGAAATAATGTGCCATGTTTTTGAAAGTGTTTCCAAATTTGCATCTGCAAAATTACAGTGCACCAGTTTGTGAACAAAATCCACATTGACACACAGAGGTGCCTTTGAGGGCAGAGATTATGGTACTGTACACAAGTTTACTGAATTTGTGTGAGTAAAGATAGCTTTGTCAACATAAATTTATGCATGCATTTTTGCTGAATTTTGTGGCATCAATGAATAGAGTATAGGATGTGGCATGTGACTTTCAAAATATAAAATTAAATTAAACTCTTTAAAGAGAAAAAAATGTTTTAACTACTGAAGTCCTTAGACTATAAATAAAGGCTATTTTCTTCATGATTAGGTGCATAATACACACAGTAACTCAACCATATGTTAGAGAACTAAAAATATTCCCTACATCATAACAATTTGGCTTAAAATTACATGTGACTCAGGGCATCCCAGTAAAATATGCACTGATACAACTTTGAAGAAGTATCAGCATTATTAGAAAATGCTATTATTTAGTACTGTTTCATGCTTCTTTTCACGTGGAGTGAAACAATAAGATTGTTTTAAAGCTCGTAAATGATTCCACCAGCAATGTGATTTCTATTTTGATGATTCCCAAAGTATTACCCTACAGAATCCAGAAGTTATGTTGTTCAACAGTGTCCTTCCTCATCTTAAGATTAAAGCAAGAATTGCCTCCTGGTCAGAACACATGAACATTTAGAGATAGACATTCCAGCAATACATATTGAGATAATTAATAAGTGTATCAGTAGTAAATGCAGTAATTTTGGCAAAACTTATTTGGAGAAAATGACCGCGTCTCACATGCCTTCCTGGTGTGCTTTTATGGCACTAGCTATAAATATGGGATATGAAGAAAGAAAATACCAGTAATTCTTCTTGCTGTTCCCTCCCACCCCCTATGGTTCTTGCGATTGTATTATTTTAAACCATTTTTGACACATTTGACCACATGAAGTCATGCATTTTTAAGAGCTGTTCTTTTTACAGTAACTTGAACTGACAAGTCAGGAAAGCAGACTTCTTTGGTGACCCAAGTAGTCATGCAGCTCACTGAATGAGTTTTTCCCACCTGTTTCCAACACAAACACAGTGAGGAATGAAAGGATGGTGCAAGTTTACATGTATTCAGGAATAAGAATTCAAGTAGCATAAAATACCCAATAAGTTCACAAGACACTGCGAAGACACATACATACAAATTATAGACCGAAATATGTTTGAAATGGATATTCTTTGTTAGCGTAGAGATGAAGTCATAATAATTGCTTCCTTTCGATCTGAGATCAAAGTCAAGATGACATTAAGCTGGAGAAGTAAAAATATCTTGCTTATTTTTTTAGCAAGTGTTTAGAAGACATATTAGGTAACACTCTGGAGTAGGAAGTAGCAATTTTTACTCTCCCTTCCCTCTCTGCCTCTCTCATACACACACCCGGCCTATACCCTTCTTTGGGGTTAGTAATACTGAGATCCTCAAGGGACGTATTGACAATATGCCTAGCACTAAAACTCAGTGAAAACATCTGGGTGTTTTGGTCTCCATAATGTAAAAGATCCAGATGTTTGAAAATATGTTCACTGAATGATGTGTATTTGTGTATGTGCATGTGCGTGTGTGTGCGTGTATGTGTGTGTAATCTTTTGTGTCACTACTTGGTATCATGAAGATAAAGCCTCTGTCTTCACATATTGTCATTATAAAGCATAATGATACCCTAAATTCACCTCATAATGATACAACACATTTACTTTTTGAACATTTTATTTTTTGGTAGGTCTCTCACACTATCAATCTATGCATTTCTGAAGGTGAATTTGGAATCACATCAATTGTCTGAAAGAAAGCTTAAAGATCAATAAGCCCAACTCTTAAATTTAACAGTTGTCAGCATCCAGCTCTTTCAAAGTTAGGTCTAAGTCACAAGTTCTTAACTTAACATCTTCACCTGGTAGGATGGTACCCTGACAGAAAAGGAAAAGGATTTCAGCCTAAAGAAGCCCAGTAGGAATTTCATGTGTATATCAACTTCTAAGAAGGGGTCACATGTTATTCTTTCAAATAATGTCTTGGTTTGACTTTACTTATAAGTATTAAATATTACCAGTGCTTTTGATACCTGTGTTATCTTGATTACGACGTCAGTAAATTTTGATTTCACAACGAAATTTACATACAAACACAATAAAGAAATTTCCTCAATCAAGATGAATCCCCAAATGAGAACAGCTTCCTAGCTCTGAGTTCCAAGTCAGATAAGGTGAAGAAGTTTTTTTAGATCCAAACATCTTAGATAAACACTAAGCTGTTCAAAAAAGCATGGTTTCAAATATGCCAAAATATCCACATGCTTTCACTGGACTGAGGGCTTCAGTTAATACTGCAAAAAGCTATCTTTAATAGCTATTGGATGCTCAGCAGGATGAGAAAGGCTGGGATTAGAGATAATGATACTTGTTGGAACGGCAGGGAGGCAGAGGAGAAAGTGATCGGCCTCCCTTGGCTTTGAAAAAGCATATTGGGAAGAAACTTACATTCAGGAGGACATGATACTAGACAGTGATACACTTAATATAAATACTTCCTTTTTTTAAGTTGCTCTGAGATAGTGATTTCAAATTTAAATATAGTATTAAAGTACATTGTTAAGTCTCTTCATATGAGTGCCTTCTTTTTTCCTAATTTCTTGTCTTCATTCTCTTTCAATTCTTGTCTTCTTAGTAAATCTTGGTATACTCATAATGTTTCCTAAGTGATTGTCTAACACTCACGGCCTCTCCAAAATAGTCCAAATTGGGGAAATCAGACTGATCTTTCTAATGGGCTGCTATGGCTGTGTTACTTCCTTATTATGAAACTTGGAGACTTTCCTTTCACAATAAACAAAAAATAGATTTTATATACTGGCAGTTAGGTTCCCCTCCTACAAGACAGCAGTCTTTCCCTCCTTCCGTCTCTCTCTCCCTTCCCCTTGCTCCTTCATACATCTTTCTTTCTTTCTTTCTTTCTTTCTTTCTTTCTCTCTCCCTCTCTCTCTTTCACTCTTTCTCTCTTTCTTTTCTTCACTCTTCCCACATAAAACATTCCTTAAACTGCTGTATCCTTTTGGACTTCTGGGTCACAGACAGAATTTTACCAGGAGAAGAAAATCCACACACCTTGCCTAAGGAAATATACCCACCATTGAAGGCTTAAATCAATTAGCCTATGTTCTAAAAGTTTTTCTCTCCATCTGTTACGAATGGGTCCTTTAATGTTTATCTCCTCACAGCACTTTGTACCATTTACACAAGAATTATCAATATTGTATACAAATATGTTGATATTTGATTACATTCTCCTCCCTTTTATAGCACAAATCATGTCATATCCGACTTCACCTTACAAAACTACCTATTTGATAGACAAAATATGGCACAAAATTTCTTTTGAATTGATGAGATGAATTAGTCAGTGTTTGAATCAATAGTTAATTGCTTAGCTGTTTCTTTTGGCCAGAGGTCATGTCTCTCATCAGGAGGGCCTCTCCCAAGCCCTCTCTCCAGGTTCCCAAAACTGTCCCCCTTCCTCTTGCCCTTCAGTCTTAAGTGTGACACTAAATCTCCTCTGCTACTAATACTAAGAGGCCACGGTGTATCTTGTGGCCTCTCCCCAGGCCACTCATGCCATAGATAGTCCTTAAGTAAACTATCTTCAAATTTTCCTATTGAATGGTGTGATCTGTTTTCTGAAATGATTCTGACTGATAGGTCTACAAATGTGCATGTATTTCGGGGACATACACATTGAGTATCTACAAAATGATAATTCTCAACAGACATGGGCACTGACAAATGACTGTCTTTTGCCAAGAGCATCGTAGAAACAATCTGAATTAATTCAGTCACCAATAAATCCATTATATGGGTAAGCATTAGTTTAGGTTGGATTTTAGTCATTATTATACAACAAAGAAAATAGGTGCATACAAATATTTGTCCTTTTCAGAATATAGGGTTTCTAGAAATATCATAACCTATGTACAGCCAACATCTGTCTCCAATCAATGCCTATATAAAGTCAAGACACTAGTTACACAAATTCATACTTGTGAGTCATACTTGTGTCTTTGATTAAAAAATAAATATAAGACAGGGACACCTGCGTGACTCCATCGGTTACGCCTCTGCCTTCAGCTCAGGTCATGATCTCAGGGTCCTGGGGTTGAGTCCCTCACTGAGCTCTCTGCTCAGCAGGGAGACTCCTTCTACCTCTACCTGCCTCTCTGCCTACTTGTGATCTCTCTCTCTGTGTCAAATAAATAAATAAAATCTTAAAAAAAAAAAACAACAAAGCTTTCATATCATTTAAACTGCTTGCTAATTTGAAGTATGTTATTCATCCATAAGGAAGCAACATTGATTGTAAAAATTGTTCTCTAATATATATATATATATGTACATATGATGTCTAATGTCTTGTTAGAGGATAAAGAGACCTGATATTAATAAGCAGTATGTAGTTTTAGCTGATATGGTAAAATAATTATTAAAACATGGATGTGCAGTAAATATTTTTGGAAGTTTGTCAAGAATTGAAATGAACAAATTAGATGCATAGTATTGGTCTTCTTGTAGGTGACCACACAAAATCAACAAACACAAAGTGCTGTGATAAACCAGTTCTCTCTTAAGCTGAAAACAACAGCATCAACACATTCTTGCAAATTCAATTCAAAAGTCATGTATTATAAAAAGAAACATAATTTTTTGTTAGTATGTTTAAATATCTTTCTCCAACTAAAATATGGCTGAACCAATTTTAATCCAATTTTGTAATTAAAAATTGCTCTCCCTCTGTGAACTTGTAGTAATGTTTCATCCAAAAGCAGATTATTATAACCAAATTATGAACTCCTAAAAAGAAGGGGGGCGTTATAAATGGAAACACCCACACAACCTTAAGTACAATATAGCAATGCAAACAACATTGCTCTAATGACAGTAATCCTGCTTGCCTTAGCCGTATTCATGCAAATGACAATTTAGTACAGATGTGGTACACATTTGCATGGTTAATAGCATCATTTTTTTCTCCTTTTCTACTCCTCTATAGTATGATCAGCTGTTATGCTTAACATTACAAATTCTATGTGCTGTTCTTAACATTAGTGGAAACATAAGGCTGGTAGTTTCCCTGTCAGTGATTTAACTAAAACATGAATATGCACAAAAAAAAAAAAAAAAAAAAGAGATGTAGGAAGAGGGATGAAGGTGGAAAGAGGTAGTTAGTGCCTGGCTAAGACTTTCTGCTTATAAGAGGATTTTCTTTCATGGATAACTCTGGAATTCAGATAGTAATACCTGAGAAACCTTCACAGTTTCCCTCTGTTTGAACTACAAATCCAGAGTATTCCACGTGTAAACTGAACTCACGTGATCATTTCCTAACCATATTTATCTATGCATCTCTCTCATCCCATTTGTAAATATACATTTCAATTAATGGAAAAACATTTTACTTTTTGTAAAATTGGTGAAAATAAATATGAAAATATTGGCAGCTCAGTCTGAGATGGTAATTAGTGAACACATAAATTATTTTTCTTGTTATTCAACATTTCCTAATCCCACAATTGCAGTATGAAACAGAGAGCATGATATTAAGAAGTAGACACATGTCTGGCTAAGAGAAGTAGTTGATAATCTTGTTTCCTGATGTTTCACTTAGGGCCTGCGAATGCATACATATATGCAGAGGAAGAGAGCAGAGAGGCAGAAGAGAAAAAGCTAAATGTTATTTTATGGTGGACACAAATCAGTTAGCTTTGGTTAATGTAATATTGTAAAAAATATTTTTAATTATTTGATTTTGAGGAATTGTAAGGAATTTCTTCATGTCCATTTTAAAATATGAATTTATTATTTCACGTTACATTTTTCTCATCACTTTACCGATTTTCAGATTTGTATTAGTTATTAAACCTAACAACAAAAAGGAGCCTTAATTCTTTGTTAAATATTTTCTTATTTTCACCATTCTTAGTTTTTTATTTGCTTTACTTTTTCTGGAATTCCTACCTCAACATAAATGCCATCATTTACAACTAACCAAAGACACTCTTTGCAAATTTTTAAAATTTTAATTCCAGTATGGTTGACCTACAGTGCAGTGTTATATTAGTTTCAGGTGTACAATATAGCAATTCAGCAATTCTACACATTGCTCAGTGCTCGTTATGATGTGTGTTCTAAATTACCTTCACTTATTTCACATGACCCCACCCACCCATCATCAGCAGGTAACCATCAGTTTGTTCTCTATAGTTAAAAGTCTGTTTCTTACTATGTGACCTATTTTCTTTTGTTCATTTGTTTATTTTCATAAATTCCACATATAAGTAAAATCATATGATACTTCTCTTTTCTCTGACATTTCATTTAAGATGTTTTTTTTTTTAAAAGATTTTATTTCTTTATTTGACAGACAGAGATGACAAGTAGGCAGAGAGGCAGACAGAGAGAGACGAGGATGCAGGCTCCCCGCTGAGCAGAGAGCCCTATGCAGGGCTCAATCCCAGGACCCTAGGATCATGACCTGAGCTGAAGGCAGAGGCTTTAACCCACTGAGCCTCCCAGGCGCCCCTAACACTGTATTTTCTAATTCATCCATGTTGCTGTACATGGTAGGAATTCATTCCTTTTTGTGGCTGTAATATTCCAATAGTGTGTGTGTGTGTATGTGTGTGTGTGTAAGTATATACAAACATACATACACACACATATACATGGTTTCAGGTCTCATATTTACAACCTTAATGCATTTTGAGTTTAGATTATATACGGCATAAGAAAGTCACTTGGTTTCATTCTTTTGTATATAGCTGTCCGGTTTTCTCAGCACCATTTGATGAAGCAACTCTATTTTTTCCAAAGCTTATTCTTCCCTCCTTTTCAGAAGATTAATTAATTGTATAATCATGGGTTTATTTCTGGGTTCTTTATTCTGTTCCCTTGATCTATGTTCTCTATTTGTGCCAATATCATACTGTTTTCATTACTCTAACTTGGGAGTGTATCTTGTAGGATTGTGATATCTCCAGATTTGTTCTTGTTTTTTAAGGTTACTTTGGCTATTCAGGATCTTTCATGGTTCCTTACAAATTTTGGATTATTTGTCCTAGTTCTGTGAAAAATGCTGTTGGCATTTTGATAGGGATTGCATTAAATCTGCAGATTATTTTGGGTAGTGTAGACATTCTAATTATATTTATTTTTCCAACCCATGAAATTGGAATTTTTTAAAGATGTTATTTATTTGAGATGGAGAGAGCAAGCCCAAGTGAAAGAGCATGAGTGGGATGTGGTGGCAGAGGAAGAGGGAGAAGCAGACTCCTCAATGAGAAGGGCGCCTGACACAGAGATCAGTCCCAGAGTACTGGGATCATGACCTGAGCTGAAGGCAGATACTTACCTGACTGAGCCACCCAGGGGCCCCAAGCTTGGAATATCTTTCCATTTGTTTGTTTCATCTTCAGTTTCTTTCATCAGTGTTCTGCAGTTTTCAGGGTACAAGTATTACACCTTCTCGGTCAGGTTTATTCCTAGGCATTTTATTCTTTTTGATGTACTTGTAAATGGGATTGTTTTCTTAATTTCTCTTTTTACTGCTTTATTATTAGTGTATGGAAATGCAGCATATTTTTTGCATAGTAATACAACAGATTTCTATACATTGATTTTGTATCCTGTGAATTTACTGAATTTGTTTATAAATTCTAGTAGTTTTTTGGTAGACTCTTTAGGGTTTTACATGGAGTATCATATCATCTGTAAATATTAAAAGTTTGAGTTCTTTATTGATTTGGATATCTTTTATTTCTTTTTGTTGTCGGATTGTTATGACTAGTATTTTCAGCACTGTGTTGAATAAAGGTGATGAGAGTGGATATCCTTGCCTTATTCCTGAACTTAGGGGAAAAGCTCAGTTTTCCCCTCATGAGCATGATGTTTGCTGCAGGTTTTTCATGTATGGCCTTTAATGATATTGAAGTAAATTCCCTCCAAATCCACTTTGTTGAGGTTTTTATTTTTGTCTGTTTGTTTTTAATCATAAATGGAAGTTGTATTTTATTGGTTTTTCTGCATGTATTAAAGTGATCATGTGATTTTTATCCTCTCTCTTATGGATGTGATGTATCATGTTGATTAATTTGTGAATATTAAACCACCTTTGCATCCCAGGAATAAGTACCACTTGATCATGGTGAGTGATTTTTTTTTTTTAATGTATTGCTGAATTGAGTTTGCTGATATTTTGTTGTTTTGTATTTATGTTCATCAGAGATAGTGGCCTATACTCTCTTTTGGGGTGTCTTTGGTTTTGGTAACAGGATAGTAAGACCTCATTCTATGAACTTGGAAGTTTTCTTTCCTTTTCTATTTTTTCTTTCTTTTTTTTTTTTTTAGAATAGTTTGAGAATGGCATTAACTGCTCTTTATTATTTGATAAAATTCACCTATTAAACTATCTGGTCCCAGATTTTTGTTTGTTGGGAGTTCATTACTGATTCAATTTCATCACTGTAATCAGTCTATTCAAATGTTCTGTTCATTCCTGAATCAGTCTGGGGAGATTACATATTTCTAGGTATTTATACATTTCATCTAGATTCTCCAATTTGTTAACATATAATTTTTCATAATATTCTCTTATCCTTTGCATTTAGTGGTGTTGGTTTTATTTCTCCTCTCATTTGTGATTTTGGGTTTTTTTGCTTTGTTTTCTTTTTTTCTGGCTAAAGATTTGTCAATTTTGTTGATCTTTTCAGAGAAACCAGCTCCTGGTTTCATTGATCGATTCTATTCCTTTTTTAGTTTTAATTTCATTTATTTCTGCCCTAACATATATTATTTCCTTCTACTGGTTTGGGGTTTGGTTTGATCTTTTTTTTTTTTTTTTTTTTTTTTTTTTAATCTCCTTTAGGTATAAGATTAGGTTGTTAGTTTTTTTGTTTTGTTTTGTTTTTTGAGATTTTCCTTGCCTATATTGCTACAAACTTTCCCCTAGAACAGCTTTTGCTGCATTCCAATGATTTTCAACAATTGTGTTTCCATTTTCATTTGTCTCGATGTATTTTTTGGCTTCCTTTCTGCTTTTTTGATTGACCTGGTCATTGTTGAGATGCTTGTTGTTTAACCTCCATGTATTTCTGGTCTTTCTAGATTTTTTCTTGTGGTTAATTTCTAGTTTCATAGTATTGTGGTCAGAAAATATTCATGGTATGACTTTTATCTCTTTGAATTTATTGAGACTTGTTTTGTGCCCTAATAGGTGACCTAATATGTTCCATGTACACTTGAAAAAAATGTGTATTCTGGTCTTTTAGAATGGAATGTTGTAAATATAGTTATTAGATACATCTGGTCCAATATGGGTTTCAAAGTTACTATTTCCTGGCTGATTGTCTGTTTGGATAATTTACCCATTGATGTGAGTGGGATGTTGAGGTTTAACTAATATTGTATCACTATTGATTACTTTCTTTATGTTTGTTATTAGCCGTTTTATGTATTTGGGTGTCCCCATATTGGTTGAGTAAATATAGTTGTTACGTCTTGTTAAATTCTTCTCTTTATGGTATATAGTATTCTTCTTTGTCTCTTGTTATACTCTTTGTTTTAAAGTCTATTTTTTTCTAATATCTGTATTGCTATCTAACTTTTTTTCATGACCATTTGCATAATAAATACCTTTCTATCCCTTCACTTCCAATCTGCATATGTATTTAGGCCTGAATTGTTTATTTTGTAGGGAACATATATACGGGTTTTGCTTTTTTAGCTACTGTCATTCTGTGTCTTTTTGATTAGAACATTTAATCAATTCACATTGAAAATAATTATTTATAGGTATGTATTTATTGGCATTTTGTTACTTGTCTTATAGTTTTTCTCTCTTTTTTAAAAATCTTGCCTCTTTTCTTATGCATTGTTGATTTCTTTAGTGATATATTTGGATTCCTTGCTCTCATTTTTTTTGCATATCTATCAGCAGTTTTTGATTTGTGGTTACCGTAAGGTTTATATTTAACATCTTAGCATATTTCAGTCTATATTAAGTTGACGATCACTTAAGTTTGAACCCATTCTTTACTCTTCCCTCTACCACAGTTTAGGTATATGTTGTTATACTTTATATCCTTCTATTTTGTGGATATATAGACCGATTTTTTTTAGAGATAAACTGTTTTTGCTGCTTTTGTGTTTCCTACTTTTTTTTTTTTTTCTTTTACTCCTACTTATGGTCTTTGCTTTCCATTCTGAGTCCCCTTTAACATTTGTTATAAGGCTGGTTTAATGGTAATGAATTCCTTTAAATTTTGTTGTCTGGAAAACTCTTAACCTTCCTTCTATTTTGAAAGATAGCCTGCTGGATAGAATATTCTTGGAACCAGGTTTATTATTTATTTATTTATTTTTGTTGTTGTTGTTGTCGTTGTTGTTCCTTCTTTCAGCAGTTTGAATATATCATACCACTCCCTTCTGGCCTAGAAGTTTCTGCTGAAAACTCAGCTGATAGCTTTGTGGGTTTTCCCTTGTATGTAACTTTTTATTTTCTTTTGCTGCTTTTAAAATTCTTCTTTATCACTACTCTTTGCCATTTTAATTACTATGTGTCTTGGTGTGGACATTCTTGGGTCGATTTTGTTAGGGGCTATCTCTGCCTCCTGGCTCTGGAGTTCTGTCTCCTCTCAACTCCTCTCAGAAATTTGTAAAATTTTCAGCTATTACTTCTTCAAATAAAATTCCCCCCCCCCCTCTTTTCCTTCTGGGATACATATAATGTGAATTACACAGAATTACACTATGGTGTCAGTGAGTTCACTAAGTTTATTTTCATTTATTATTATTATTTTTCTCTCTTTTCCAGCTTGATACCTTCCTATTATTCTGTTCTTCAGGTCACTGATCCATTCTTACACTTTCTTTAGTGCATTATTTAGTCTGTCTTGTGTATTTTTATTTTCATTTTGAGTTTCTCGTTGGGTTTGTGTTTCTTGAGTTTCTGATTGGTTCTTTTTCCTGTTTCTTATCTCTCCAGTAAGGTCTCATTCAGATCTTCCATTCTTTTCTCAAGTCCAGTGAGTATCTCCAGGACCATTATTTTAAACTCTCTACCAGGCCCATTACTTATCCATTTTGTTTATATATCTGGCTATGAGTTTGTCCTATTCTTCCATTTGGGACATATTTCTCTGTCTCCTCATATTGCCTTAACTCTCTGTGTCTGTTTCTATGTGTTAGAAAATGAAACTGCTCTTAAAAGCAGTGGCTTCTTGTAGAAGAGGTCTGTAGTGCCCTGAAGTGCAGTTTTCTCTGTTCACCAGATTCTGGCACTGCAGGGTTGTCTCCTATATGTGTTGTGTATGCCCTCTTGTTGTGAGTAAGCTTCTTTTGTTTTCATCCCATCATCTGCAATGGCTCTCTTTGCCTGTTGTGCACATTGTTTGGTCCCTGTGTTGTTAGTTTGCCACTCAGGTACCTCCTTGAACTTATGTTGAGTCAGACCAGGCATTTGCTAGAGATTCAGTAGCACTGATTACAGGAGAATGTGGAGGTGTGGCATATGATGCCAGCAAGGTTCCTGCTTGACTAGGGGGACCTGCAGCTGCTAGACTGAGGCAGGCCAGGATGGAGGGGTTGGATTTGCAGAAGCAGGTGGAGAAAGGATATTAGCTGTAGCAAGATTTAGGCAGTTCTTATTTGGGAGTATACCTAGAGCTGAGGCCTAGCTAGATGAGACATTACAAAGGAGAACCTGTGGCTGGGGTATCCTGTTAGCAAGGTAGACAACCAGTGTCGTGCTGGTTCCCACTGGTATCCTTTTGTTTATGCTGGAGGCAAGGAGGAAAATGCCACCTGCCAACTCTTGTTCCTTGAGAAGTCTCCCAGGAGACCCTTATCCTCTCACATGTGCTCTGAAATTAGTAAACAAATCTCCCTTATAAGCCAGGAAATTTTCAAACTACCCTTTTATACTGTATCTCTGCAGGGGTGTTTGTCGTGCTGTCTCTTTAGGGGTAGGACTCAGTTTCCTTTAACCCTTTAAGCTCTCCTAGACTTGCCAATTTTTACAGTTATAGGTTTTAAACCATGCTGATTTTAAGAGCTCATGAAATTTGGTCCCTCTAGTTTTCAAAGCCAAATGCTATGGGCATTTTTCTTCCCCATAAAAACTCCCTCATGTGAGACTTTTTCTCTCCCCTCTATGCAAATGGATTTTGAAAGAAGGCTGGGGTAGCAATACTTATATTGGACAAACTAGATTTTAAAACAAAGATTAAAAAAAAAAAAAAGACAAAGAAGGACATTTTGTAAGCATAAAAGGGACAATCCAACAAGAAGATAGAACAATTGTAAATACTTATGCACCCAACATGGGAGCAACTAATTATATAAAACAATCAATAGCAAACATAAAACAACTGATGATAACACAATAATAGTAGGAGACTTAACACCCCACTTTCATCATTAGATCATCTAAACAGAAAATAAACAAGGAAACAATGGCTTTGAGTGACACACTAGACCAGATGGACTTAACAGATATATTCAGAACATTCCATCCTAACAGCAGAATACACATTCTTTTCAAATGAACATGGAACATTCTCCAGAATACATCACATAATAGGTCACAAAGCAGGCCTCAACAAATACCAAAAGATTGAAATCATACTGTGCATCTCTTCTGACCAGTGCTATGAAACTAGAAGTCGGCCACATGAAAAAAAAAAAAAAAAATTGGAAAGACCACTAATACATGAACATTAAATAGCATGCTGGTAAACAATGAATGGGCCAATCAGGAAATCAATAAGAAATTTAAAAGTATATGGAAACAAATGAAAATGAACACAACTCTCCAAAACCTTTGAGATGCAACAAAAACTATCCTAAGAGGGATATCTATAACAATACAGGCCTCAAGCCTACCTCAACAATCAGGAAAATCCCAAATAAACAATTATGTATGAGAGGTATGAAAAGAACAAAACAAAACTGAAAGCCAGCAGGAGAAAGGGAATAATAAAGATTAGAGAAGAAATAAATGAAACTTAAAGAAAAAAAAAAGTACAGATCACAGATCAATGAAATAAGGAGTTGGTTTCTTGAAAAAAATTAATAAAATTGATACTTATCAAAAAGAAAAAAGATTCAATGAAATAACAAATGAGAGAGGATAAAATAACAACCCCACAGAAATATAAACAAGTATAAGAGAATATTATGAAAAATTATTTCTACTGCCAACAAATTGGACAGTCTGAAAGAAATGGCTAAATTCCTAGAAACATACAAACTACAAAAACTGAAATAAGAAAATATAGAAAATTTGAACAGACTCATAATCAGCATGGAAATTAAATCAGTAACCAAAATAATCAAACAAAATTCCAGGGTCAGATGGCTTTACAGGTGAATTCTATAAAACAGAGTTAATACCTATTCTTCTCAAAGTAGTCCAAAAAAATAGAAAAGGAAGAAAAACTTCCAAATTCATTCTGTAAGGCCAGCATTACCTTAACACAAAAACCAGAGAGACACATTCACAACAATCAAGTGGAATTTATTCCTGGTTGCAAGGGTGGTTCAATACTCCCAACTGAACAACATGGTATACCACATAAATAAAAGAAAGGATAGAAAGTATATGGTCATGTCAACAGATGTAGAAAAAATATTTGATTCATTCATAATAAAAACCCTCAACAAAGAAAGTTTAGAGTGAATATACCTCAACATGGTAAAATCTGTATATGAAAAACCCATAGCAGAGATACTCAATGGGGAAAAACAGAGCCTTTTCTCTATGGTCAGGAACAAGACAGGGATGTTCACTCTCATCACCATTATTTAACGTAGTACTTAAAGTCTCGGGCATAGCAATCAGACAACAAAAAGAAATAAAAGGCATCTAAATCAACAAGGAAGAAGTTACACTTTCACATTCATAGATGGCATGATAGTCTATGTAGAAAATCTAAAAGTCTCCACCAAAAAACTGCTAGAACTGATAAACAAATTCAGTAAAGTCACAGGATACAAAATCAAGGTATACAAATCCATTACATGTCTATACACTAAAAACAAAGCTGCAGAAAGAGAAATTAAGGAATCAACCCTATTTATAATTGTACCAAAAAGCACAAGATACCTAGGAATAAACCTAACCAGAGACCTGTACTCTGAAAACTAGAAAACCCTAATGAAAGAAATTGAAGAGCACAAGAAAGTGGAAAGACATTTCATCCTTAAGAATTGGAAGAACAAATATTCTTAAAATATTTCTACTACCCAAAGAAATCTACACATTCAATGTAATTCCTATAAAAATACCAATAACATTTTTCACAAAACTAGAACCTAAACAGCGAAAGCAATCTTGTGGGTGGTGGGTAGGGAAAAGCTGGAGACATCATAATTCCAGACTTCAAGTCATATTACAAAGCCGTCGTGATCAAAATAGTATGATACTGTCAGAAAATGGACACAAAGATCAATAGAACAGAAGGAAAAACCCGAAAAGGACCCAAAAATTATATGGCCAACTAATCTTCAACAAAGCAGGACAGAATATCCAATGGGAAAAAGTGTCTTCAAGAAATGGTGTTGGGAAAACTGGACAGCAACTTGCAAGAGTGAAACTGAACCAATTTCTTATACTATATACAAAATCAAATTCAAAATGGAAGAAAGTCCTAAAACTGAGACTAGAAACCTTAAAAATTCTAGGTAGTAACCTCTCTGACATCAGCCATAGAAACTTCTTTCTAAATATGTCTCCTGAGGCAAGAGAAACAAAAAGCAAAAATAAACTATTGGGACCACATCAGGATAAAAACTGCTGTATGGCAAAGGAAACAATCAACAAAATTAAAAGACCTGATATATATCATATATATCATAGAATATTATTCGGTCATTAAAAAAAATCTTGCATTTGCATCAATGTGGATAGAGTTAGTGACTATTATCTGAAGCAAATAAATCAGTCAGAAAAAGACAAATACCATACAATTTCACTCATGTGGCATTTAAAAAACAAAGGAGCAATAGGAGAAAAAAAGAGAGGCAAACCAAGAAACAGACTTTTTTATTATTATGTTCAGTTAGACAGCATATAGTACTTTAGTTTTTCATGCAGTGTTCAAAACCACAAAAGAACACTCTTTTTTTTTTTTTTTTTTTTTTTTTTTAAGAACACACTCTTAACTATGTAGAATAAACTGATTTTTACCAGAGGGGAAATGGCTGGGATGTGAGTTAAATAGGTGATGGGTATTAAGGAATGCACCTGTTGTGATGAGTATAGTGTGATGTATGGAAGTGCTAAATTACTATTATCATATACCTGATAGAACACTATATTAACTAACTGTATTTAAAATAAAAATTTAAAACAAAACACAAAAGACCCCCCCCAAAAAAATGACAAAAGTGGGAACAAAGGAAGAAAGAGGAAAAGTTACAATTATAGTAGATATAAATTCAAACTTTTCAGCAACCACTTTGAATGTCAAATAGTCTAAACACTAACTCAAGTTAGATTTTCACAGGATCAAAAACAGGACCCAAATATATGTTGTTTACAAGAAGCCCACTTTAAATATCATGCTGCATATAGAACAAATGCAAATGGATGGAGAAAAATAACCATGTTAAAATTAATGACAAGAAAGCAGGATTAGCTTTATTAATTTCAGACAGAACAGATTTCAAAACAAGGGAAATGATCATGAATAAATTAGGTCAGTACAAAATGATAAGAAGACATAACAAATTTTAATATGTATGTGCCTAACAATAGAGTGTCAAGATATTGAGGCAAAAACTAATGCAACTGAAAAGGGAAACAGATGAATCTATTCTCATAGTTGGAGAATTGAGACCCCACTATCAAAAAATAACAGGTTCAGCAGGAAGAAAATTAGTAAGGACATAGTTGATGTCAACAACCTCATCAATCATCCAGATATAATTGTCTTCTGACTATTTCATCCAACACCTGCAGAATAAACAACTTTCTTAGACACATATGTAACATTCACTAAGATAAACCACATTCAGGATCATAAAACTCACTTTAAGAAGTTTAAAGATTTAAAAAAATTATACAATGGGGCTCTCAGACGATAATACAATTAATCTATATAACAATAGCAAAGATAACTGAAATATGCTGAAATGCACACTTGTAAATAATACATACGGTAAAGAAAATCTGAAGAGAAATTTTAAAATACTTTGAACTAAGTAAAAATGAAAACACAACTTACCAAATTTTGTGGGATGTTGTGAAAACAATGTTTAGAGGGAAATTTATACTATTGATACATATATTAGAATAGAAGAAAGATTAGAAATCAACAATCCAGGTCTTCACCTAAGAAAACTATAGAAAGAACAAATTAAATCTACACTACGAACAAAAGAAATAATACAAATTAGAGAAGAACACAATAAAATTAAAAATAAGTGATCAATAAAGAAAATCAGTGAAACCAAAAGCTAGTTCTTAAAAAAGATCAATACAATAAATAAGCCAGTAGCCAGGTTAACTAAGAAGAAAAGAGAGCAGACACAAAATGCAAGAGGAGGCATCACTTAAGATTTTGTGGACACTGAAAGAACATAAAAGAATACCCAGAACAACTCTGTACTCACAAATTTGATAATTTATATGAAATGGACCAATTTCTTGACAGATACAAAGTCACACAAGAAGAAATAGACCACCAGAAAGGATGAATACTTATCATTTACATCAATGTGGATGGAACTGGAGGGTACTATGCAAAGTGAAATGAGTCAGTTAGTGAAAGAAAATTATCATACGGTTTTACTTATGTGGAATATAAGAAATAGCACAGAGGATCATAGAGGAAGGGAGGGAAAATTGAATGGGAAGAAAGCAGAGAGGGAGACAAATCATGAGAGACTCTGGGAAACAAACTGAGGATTGTGAAAAGGGAGGTGAGTTGGGGAATGGGGTAACTGGATGATGAGCACTAAGGAGGGCATGTGAATAGATGAACACTGGTGCTATATGAAACTGATGAGTCATTGGACACTATATCAAAAACTAATGATGTACCATATGTTGGCTATTGAATTTAAATTAAAAAAAGAAAGAAACAGACCACTGAATAGGATATCTGGTGAAAGATTGATTGAATCAGTGACTAATATCTTTCTAAAACAAAAACACCAGGGCCAAATGGGTTCATTGATGAATTATACTAAATTTTACCATTAAATAAAGAAATTATATGAATTTTTCACAATCTCTTCCAGAGGGTAGAAGCAGTGGGAATACTCCTTAACTCATTCTATAAGGCCAGCATTACCCCAATACAAAAAACCTGGCAAAGAAATAACAAGAAAAGAAAACTATACCAATATTGCTAATGAATGTAGATGCAGCTATTCTCAACCAAATATTAGCAACTTGAATCCAACAGTATATAAAAAGAACTATATCTTACAACTAAGTGGGGTTATCTCAGGTTTCAAAAACTGAACATTCAAAAATCAACTGATGTATTCACCTTATCATTAGGCAAAAATAAAAACAAGCCCCATGCTAATATTGATAGATGCAGAAAAAGCAACTGATGATATCCAACACCTATTCTTAGTAAAAACTGTTTGGAAACTAGGAATAGAGGGGAACTTCTTCAAATGGATAAAAAACATGAACAAAAAACTACAGCTAATAGCAAACTTAATGATGAAAACATGGCATCTTTCTGCTTAGAGGAGCGACAAGGACATCTGTCTCACCACTCTAAATGAACATCATACTATAAGATGTAGCTAATTCAGTAAGACAAGCAGAGGAAATAAAAAGTACATGGATTGGTAAGAAAAAATAAACTTTGTTCACAGATGATATGCTCATCTACATAGAAAATCCAAGAGTTGATAAGAAAATCTTCATAAAGGGCCCCTGGATGGCTCAGACAATTAAGTGACTCGTTTCCACTCCTTGGGTCCTGGAATCGAGGCCAGCATCGGGTTCCCTGCTTGGTGGGGAGCCTGCTTCCTCTCCCTTTGCTTCTCCCCCTCTTGTGCTCTCTCTCTCTCAAATAAATAAAATCTTAAAAAAAAAAAAGAAAGAAAAGAAAATCTTCATAGAACTAACAAGCAATTACAACAAGGTTGCAAGATAAAGATTGATAGAAGTTAATCTTTCTCATATACTGGGAGTCAAGGGATGGAATTTAAAATTAATTTATATTAACACCCTCTAAATTAAAGAGCTATAAATCTAACAAAACAGGTACAAGATTTGTGTGAGGAAACTACAAAAACTACAAAACTCTAATGAACAAAGTCAAAGAGATAAATAATGGAGAAATATTCCAGGTTCATGGATAGGAAGACTCACTGTTGTCACAACATCTCAAATTGATCTACAGAGTCAATAAAATCCCAGTCAAAATCACAGCAAGGTATTCTGTGGTTATCACAACTGATTCTAGAATTTATATAAAGACACAAAAGACCTAGAATAGCCAACACAGAATTGAAAGAGAACAAAGTTTGAAGACTGATACTATCTGACCTCAAGACTTAGTATAAAACCACAGTAATCAAAAGAGTGAGGCATTAGTGAAAGAATAAGTAAACCCCAAAATGGAACAGATTAGAAAGCTCAGAAGTAGAAATACAGTTTTTGTAAGAAAGTAGCACAGGCAATACAATGGAGCCAAGATAGTCTTTTCAGAAAATAATGCCAAGAATAACTAGACATCTACATGCAAAAATAAATAAATGTAGACACAAACCTAATAGACACTACAAAAATTAACTCCAATAGATCATAGACTTAAATTTAAGACACAAAACTGTCCAAAGAATAAGAAAACAAGTCACAGATATTTGCAGAAAAAATATTTTTTCCTTTCTGATCAAAGACTGTTACTAAATATTTACAAAGAACACTTAAAATTCAACAAGAAGAAAACAGCTCAATGGAAAAATTGGCCAAAGACCTTAAAAAAAATCATCTCCACATAGAAGAGATACGGATGGCAAATAAGCATGTGAGGAGATACTCCATATCATGTGTCATCAGGTACTGCAAAGTAAAACAAGATACCCACCACACATCTATTAGGATGATCAAAATCTCAAACACTAAAAACACCAAATGCTGGTGAGCATGTGGAGCAACAGTACTCTCAGTCATGGCTGTTAAGAATGAAAAATGGCACACCCACTTTGGAAGACAGTTTGTCAGTTTCTTGAAAAACTGAACATACTCTTACCAT
Organism: Mustela lutreola; assembly: GCF_030435805.1. Classification (NCBI taxonomy): domain Eukaryota; kingdom Metazoa; phylum Chordata; class Mammalia; order Carnivora; family Mustelidae; genus Mustela; species Mustela lutreola. The sequence continues at coordinate 117,413,891 of NC_081294.1, forward strand.
ATGATCCCACCATTCCACTTTCTGCTGTTTACTCAAAGGAGTTGAAAACTTATGTCCAATCAGAAACCTGCATATGGATGTTTACAGCAGTTTTATTCATAATTGTCACACTTGGAAGCACCCAAGATGTCCTTCAGTGGTTAAATGGATAGATAACTGTGGTACATCCAGACATTGGAATACTATTTAGAGCTAAAAAGAAATGAGCTATCAAGCCTTGAAAAGACATGGAAGAAACTTAGTGCGTATTACTAAATGAAAGAAGCCAATATGAAAAGGCTATATATGGTATAATTCCAATTACATGACTTTCTTGAAAAGCTAGAACTGTGGAGACAGCAAAAAGATCACTGGTTGACAAGGTGGAGGGAGCAGGTAGGATGAGCAGGTAGAGCAAAGGATTTTCAGGAAAGTGAAAATACCATATTTGGTACTATAATGATGGATATATTTGTCCAAACTCATAGAATGTACACCAACATAACTTACAGACATTACACAATTATGATGTGTCAGTGTGTGTCCCTTAGTTGTAACAAATGCAAATGTACTTTTCTGGTAGATGTTGATGTTAAAGGAGGCTCTTGTGCATGTATGAGAAGGAGGTTTATGTGGGAGATCTCTGTATCTTCTTCTTAATTTTGCTGTGAACCCCAAACTGCTCTAAAAAATTAAATATTTAAGAAAAAAAATGAACAACAATTCAATAGGTGATAAGTTTCTAGCTTAAGTGTGTGCACTGATATACACTCAGTAACTGAAATAATGGAATGTGGTGAAGGTGAACAGAAAGGCCAGAGGGAAGCTTGGAATGCAAGTCTAGAACCAGGACTATGAGTAGGTAATATGGATTTTGAGTCAGAGTTTCAACATGAAAACAAAGTGAATGACCAAGATATTCTAGGGAAAAAGTATAATATGCTGTGAAGTGTGTAAACCTGGCGATTCACAGACCTGTACCCCTGGGGATAAAAATACATGTTTAGAAAAAAAAAATTAAAAAAAAAAGTGGGTTTAAGAACAAAATATATGATCAAGTGTGCAGAATGGAGTGGAAAGAAAGAAGAGCTGGTGAAAAAAACTAAAAATATAGTAACAACAATAAGAGAACTAGAAGAAATCTAGCAGTATCATGGAGAAAAATAACATAGTAGACATCTGTTTTTGTCAGCAGCCTCTAGTAACGTCATATGAATTTCTTTAAGACAACCCTTATCTATACATGGTCACATGACCTAAACTTGACCAACTTGGTTAAGAGTGACTGGTAAGGGCGCCTGGGTGGCTCAGTGGGTTAAGCCGCTGCCCTCAGCTCAGGTCATGATCTCAGGGTCCTGGGATTGAGTCCCGCATCGGGCTCTCTGCTCAGCAGGGAGCCTGCTTCCCTCTCTCTCTCTGCCTGCCTCTCCGACTACTTGTGATTTCTCTCTGTCAAATAAATACATAAAATCTTTAAAAAAAAAAAAAAAAAGAGTGACTGGTAAAAAGAGGCCCTAGACTTTGTCAGTCTTGTAAAAGAAGAACACTTTTTCTGTCATGATGGTAACATTTTATCTGGCAGTTTCAGGAGCCAACTTTTCATCACTGGGGATAGCCTGGTTAAGAATAAGCCGTATCAATAATATGATAACTGAGTTTGTAAGATACTGATTCCTGAGGTCATTGTTTAAAAAAGTTACTGAAGGTTGATTAAACCCACGTTTTTCAATTTTTTTTTTCCTTTTGCTAATTTGAGTTGGTTTCTTATACTTTTACAAAGGAAAGTTGTCTCATGAGCTCAATGAGATGCGAATGGGATAAAGAAAGGTTTGATTATCGGTTTGTTTTGTTTTTCCTTTTTTTCTCTACTGGTATCTGGCTGTATAGGGATGGTGTGTGTTTTTCATGACCTTGTGGGGGTTGCTGGAAATAGTATTTTTGATGCCCTCCTATAGCCTTTGGGTCATCACATTTTTCATGTAGAATAATTGCTCAGGGTTTCTCTTTAGACTGGTAAGATCTAAGATCTAAATATACCCCTGACTAGGGATGCCTGGGTAGCTCAGATGGTTAAGCTACTGCCTTCGGCTCAGGTCATCATCTTTAGGTCCTGGGATTGAAAACCACATTAGGCTCCCAGCAAACTGGGGAGTCTGCTTCTCCCTCTCCCTCTGCATCTCCCCTGCTTGTGCTCCCTCTCAAATGAAGAAACGGAATTAAAAAATAATAAATTTATCTCTGATTACTAATAGATACCTCTGGTATCTGATGCTAATGTGATTGTGCTCCCAGCTTAACCTTATCTGCTGTTTATTAGTTTGGCTAGGACACTACTGTGCTGCGGGCTGACTTATTTTAATTAGAATCTCACTGAATATGATATTCCTTTGAACATTTGCCATGTTCCTTCATCTAGCTCCTGGCTTACCCAGTCCATACCATAGCTTCTGCTATAGTCTAACCTCAGTGATTTGCTATGGTAGCCCTCAAGGCATGCTTCCTGGTTCTCAGCTCAGTTTGTTTATATGGTCCTACTTTGTGATACACAGAAATATTTCGTCTCATACATACCATGCAGGGCTTAAGAGATGCTATAAAGGAAAAACTCTCTTCTGTATACTTTCTCTACTCTCAATATTCCAATTCTGATCACCAAATATCACAACCTTCAGGATGTTACCTGTGCTTCTGACTAACTAGCAACTAATTGGAGGTTCCCTTATCCCCAAATGTAGGTTTCATTAATTTACTGCCACAGCTCACAAAACTTGAGAAAACATTTAATTTACTACATTGTTGCTTGAGTACAAAGTATATAGCTCAAGAACAGCCAGATGGAAGAGATGTATAGGATAAGCTATAGGAGAAAGAAGCAAGAAGCTTCTATGTCCACTACAGGGTGTGCCACTCTTCCTTCATGTCCACCTGTTCACTAACTAAACTTTCTTAACCTTGTCTTTTTTGGGTCATTAAGGAGGCTTCATTCTATAGGCATTTAGTCATGGCTGACTAAATTATTGGCAGTTGGTGATTGAATCAACCTTCAGCTTCTCTTCTCTCCCTGGATGTGGGGGTTGCAGGAGTTGGAGCTGAAAGTTCCAACCCTCTAATCAAGTATTTTGTTCCCCTGGCAACCAGCTCCCATTCTTAGGAGATTTCTAAAAGTCACCTCATTAACATAAACTCTAGTGTGGTTGAAAGGGGATTCTTTAATAATAGACATCTTTATTGTTTTTATCACTTGGGAAATTCCAAGAGTTTTAGGAGATTTGTGCATGACACAGGGACAAGGACCAAAACCATTTTTTTTTTTTTAATTATAAATCACAAATCACATGTGCTCAGGAAAGAAAGACTCCTGGCTTCCTTCTCCTTTATTTAGCTTTTCATTGAGAATCCCTTTAATATGGCCACCTTCAACATTCTTTTTTGGAGGCACCCATCAAGGAATCTCTCTCTAGTAGTGAGACAAATCTTCTCCTTTACATCTCATGATCTTACCTGCCTCTCCACTCTGGGACCAAATGTGGACACAGGAGATCAAAACACACACTACAGCCTTTGTTTCATATTCGAGTCTTGTTTCTTGTTCCATCAGTCATAGTGATGTTGTGGACACTGGATTTTTCCTTTCTTCAGTAGTTTTTCTCTCAAAAAAATGGTCTAATTTACTTCTTGTACATATAAGGGAGGAAAACATTTTTCCTTGACTTTCTGAGGATTCCTGGCTGGATCTGAAAATTAAGCTGAGAAAAACAGATAAACAGGAGCAAAACATACAAGTTTTATTGAATTTTTACATCTACATGGAAGCCTTCACAAGAGAATAAAAAACCAAAATGGTCATTGGAGCAAGAAGCTTTTAAACCTTGTAGATGAGGAAACAAGAATAAATTAGTGAAAAATTGAGAAAACAAAAGATTTTCAGTTAATGGTAGTAAATGGTAAAGAAGAGGAGGAGGGTTAATTTAACAAGATTTGTCTGTACAGATTTTTTGCCCCCCCACCCCTGTCCCTGTCTTCAGTCATAAGAATGTTTTCTTTCCTCCTGGTACAGGGAGTGTTCCTTTCATGGGGGAAATTTATCTCTTGCTTTCAGGGAAGAAGGGTGAATTGGGGGAGGTCAGAGGTCAGAAAATGGTTCTGCCATTTTCTTAGACTCCATCAGTTTAAGATTTTCAACATATCAAGGTGCCATATTTATGAATAGTATGTTTTTTTTTTTTTTAATTTTATCTATTTGACAGAGAGAAATCACAACTAGGCAGAGAGGCAGGCAGAGAGAGAGAGAGAGAGAGGAGGAAACAGGCTCCCTGCGGAGCAGAGAGCCCATCACTGGGCCCGATCCCAGGACCCCGGGACCATGACCCGAGCCGAAGGCAGAGGTCTTAACCCACTGAGCTACCCAGGCGCCCCTGAATAGTATGTTTTAACCCCCATCTTACATTGGAGAGCTAAAGAAATTTGAATAGTAGGTTTTTTTTTTTCTTTTCAGAAAGACTAGCTGTCAAGCCTACTATTTTGATTTGAACTTAAAAATCCTGCTTTGATTGTCAGAGAATATGTCTTAACTCTTGCCTTCTCAGTATGATGTATTTGGATAGGGGTTAGTTGCAGACAACACAAACAACTTTCCCAAACCTAAAAAGAAAATGACTTGTTGCTAGATATTTAATGGCTAAAAATATCTTTGGGCATCTAGCCAATGTTCAGAACAGCTCTTAATCTTTAGAATCACACTGCAGGATTCAGCTCCAGAGCTCAAATCTGGGCATTGGTAACCCCAAATCAATTCTCCAATGCCAGAGCAGGAAACTGCTAGTATTACTAAGGGAGTCTCCAAATCAAATGGTCATTAAACATAGGGCCATATTGCTGTTGACATCAACAAAATGGAGCCTCATACTCTGCATCTCTTCCCACTTTGCACAGTTCCAAATTCAAATCATGTATGACAACATATGATGGATGGATGCTAAATCAAATCTGGAATCCTGACTACAAGAGAAACTGAAAATTTAATTTTTAAGTTCTCAGCATACAGGAAAGCACACAAGAAGAAAGTGAAATGGATATTGAATGTTCCCATTTTAGTATCTATTACACATGCAAAGCATTAAAGGCTGTTCCTGGCATAGAATAATTCCAAAAAATATTTAAAGTGGTTTATTTTAGATTTGCTATTTGTTGTTATTATTTACATTAAGGTCTAAAAAAAATGTATTCTCCTAACACTCAGGTGATTTTAGATAACAAAGGGGAAGGTTATGTACATGAAAGTGCATATGAAAAAACATTAGTATCCATCCAAGTTACCCTTCTTTGTATATTAATACAAATTTTTAAAACAAACAAAAATTAAGATAAGTTTACTATTCCCTGACCTTATTAGATCTAAAATATTAAATATTCAAAGCTCTATAATGGACATTTGCCATTTGTTTAAACCCACCCAAAATGGAATTGTAAATAGTCAAAATGAATATCTTGGAATTTACCTTTTCTAAAGCTAATATCTCCTCTCTACTCTGATTTTCGTTGATTCATTCTATTCTCCTTCTCCTTTCTCAGATTTTCCACTCAATTTCTAAGCTGATCTTCTTTCCTCTTTGTCTTGCCTTTTATCATCCCCCTGCCTTTGTATTTCCTGCACATTTGGGAAGTATCTTTGTATTTTTATAGCATTTCTACATTAACAATTAAATTGACTGAAATATTTATTTATGTGTCTGGATTTTAATAACATGCTACAAATTAACTAAATGTCTATTTCTAAAGATTGAATGCTAACTTTGTCATAGTTAATAAGAGAATCCGATTTTTATCCAATAGAAATTATTCGGTTGTAGAGGAAAATGATGTCACAGTTGCTTGTGCCATTTTCATGTATTTCTAATACCTAAGGTGTTATCACAATATGTGATTTGTCACATATTGTCATAATATGTCACAATATGTGTCAGTACCTAGGAAAGTTTTATTAGAGTAGACACTTTCTTTTAATTTAAGGAGACGCTTAATTCCTATCCATTAGAATTTGTCTCCTCCTTTTACACCTAGTATTTATGTCAACATTCCTGAAGACATCAGTAAAGTAACCCAAACCAGTCAGGGTAATGAGGGAAAAAGAGTGTAGTATTTAAGAACTTATCAAAAAAGTGTTCCAAATAAATGACTTACAAGTCGGATCAATTTGGCTTCAGGTGATAGAATAGATGAAAGTCATGGTAATAGATGAGAAGGCCAAAAAAGTTGTGTTAGCTGTGCTTATATACAGCAAATTATTCTACAGTCTGTGAAGGAAAATAATTAAAAGGCAGAGTGCTGTCTTTATAAAATTTGTTTATAATCAATATATAACACAGAAAATAAGTAACCATTTATCTGGCCAAAGGAAATTATAGACATGTTTCATCTAGATAAATGTATTTTAAATGTGTCATATATGTAGTTTTTACAAATAACTTTCTCTTCTTTGTTAAAATATTTATTTTTAAAGGTTTAATCATTTAAAAAGTTTTACAGGGGCGCCTGGGTGGCTCAGTGGGTTAAGCCGCTGCCTTTGGCTCAGGTCATGATCTTAGGGTCCCACACTCTGCTCAGCAGGAAGCCTGCTTTTCTCTCTCTCTCTCTCTGCCTGCCTCTTCATCCACTTGTGATCTCTCTCTGTCAAATAAATAAAATCGAAAAAAAAAAAAAGTTTTACATAATATATTATTTTGAGATTGAAAACATTTTAGCCTTTTATTAACAGTGTGGGTCATTTTTTGGAATATTTATCATTAAACATTTAACATAAAACATAAACACCAACCCATGTAAGTTTTTGCGTGTCCAAGCTTTCTTCTTTAGTACTGAGTGGTCACTTTTACTTTCCTTTTTTTTTTTTCTTTGTTTCTGTTGCTAATGCATGATAACTAGAAAGTCAGATCACTCTCCTGCTTAAACTTTGAATGATTTAGTAGTTAATAAATCTCAAAGAGTGGTCATAACAAATTTAATGTATAGCTTCAGCTCAAGGGATCCCTTTATTTGGTTTTCTCATATATCTATAGTACTAATTTCCAATTTGAAGATTTCCAAACTTTCATGGTATTAAAGCATTGAAAATTATAAAAAACAATGGATTCCTTAGTTGTACTATTTACTCAAAGAATACAGAAACACTAATTCAAAGGGATACATACACCCATATGTTTATTACAACACTGTTTATAATAGCCAGGATGTGGAAGCAGCCCAAGTGTCCATTAATTGATGAATGGATAAAGAAGATGTGGTATGTAAATACTATGGAATATTAGTCAGCCGTAATAAAGAATGAAATCTTGTCATTTGCAAGGACACAGAGCTGGAGAGTATAATACTAAGCAAAATAAGCCAGTCAGAGAAAGACAAATATGGTATGATTTCAGTCATTAGTGGAATTAAAGAAATAAAACAAAAAAACAAATGAAAAAAATAAAAAAAGAAGAAGAGAGAGAGAGAGAGACCAAGAAACAAGAGTCTCAACTATAAAGAACTGATGGTTACCAGTCAGGAGAGGTTTGGGAGATGGGTGAAATAGGCGATGGGGATTAAGGAGTGCACTTGTCATGATGAGCACTCATTGATATATGGAATTGTTGAATCACTATATTATATACAAGAAACTAATACAACACTGTATATTAACTAATTGGAATTAAAATAAATCTTTAAAAAATCAGGCAAATAAATGAGCCGTAGAAGAGATTATCAGAGCAATTTTCGGAAGTTTACCTTACTATAGATGAGCATGTGTTAACCAATAGATTATAGACTACACAGTTTAGATGTGTTAGATAATGTCCAATAGAAGTACATATTATATATTTTAAACTTGTTTTTATGTTCCTGAAAATGAAATTTTCCTGCTTACATATGCTCTGAACTTGTTTAAAAATCCTGTCATGGCATCTAAAGTATGTATGCATGTAAATGTTGGCACATTTTGGAACACAATTTATAGAGACTCAGAGAAAGTCAGGGATTCACTATTTGTTTTATAGCTTTCCTAAAGGGGCAAAAGTTGGTAGTATCTTTTCCAAAGGGTGCTTTATTCACACTAACTAATTAAGTAAATGAGCTTTCTGGTTTTAATTAAGTGCAGTGTTTGTATATGTATATGCATGTTTGTATACTCAGAGGCAATAAGGATGAGATTTTAATATAGAAAGGAAGAAATAGCCACTAAGAAAATTCAAGCCTGTTCAATTAAAAATCCTAACCTGATAGTTCTATGCAATGCAAAGTTAATGGGCTGGTTCAAATTCCATAAAGTGGTACTTTTTTTTATCATCTGAAATGGCTCATGGATCTCAAATGAACATGCCTAATATTTCTGGGGCATTACCTCTTCAGAGGTATAATCACACTGTGTATCAATAAAGATAAAATACGTAGTAAGTGAAATTTTGCTTTCTGGCTGCTTTGGGATTATATGGTTAATGGCAGTGGGGCAGATACTCAGGCAATTAGAACAGAGAGATTCCTTAGCTCTGAGAGCATAGCCAAGATTCTAAACTGTGCAAAATGCACAAACTGAAGAGAAGGGAGAAGGTGGAAGATTTGCAGATGGTTGTAGGTTTTGGTTTTCAGAAATTAAAGAGCAAGCCTGTCCAGGATGTTATTTTGTAAAAGAGTAAAGAAAAATGATTAAGTACAATAACTGGGATATACGTAGGCCAACAGCATTGCCTAATGGGTAAATAGTTCTGTAGAAGATAATAAACTTACAAGGGGAACTCCTACTTCTACCAACAAATCAGTTGAATGGCTTTGAAAAGCTATTTGATATCTCTCTGAGCCTCAGTTTTCCCATTTAGAGCATAAAGTGATTCAGATACATTAGTTGAATATTTCCCATGTGCCAGCTTGTGAGCAAGGTTTGGGATACTAGGAAAGACAACCCTGTTCCTTTTCTGGATTGTGAGACTACCAATTAAAGAGGAAGAAGGCAAGTGCCCAGGAAGCCCTATGAGGCACTGCTAGTGCTATGATTTTGCTGCTAGTCATGGAAAAGGGGGAGACAAATACAAAAATCCAATCTCATTTGCAGGTGGGGACAGAGAAGTAAAATAAGTAGGTACATGTGAGGAATATGCAGACAGCAGAAGATTTTAGGTGAGGGGAGGGTTCCAGGAACAGAAAATACTTTGACAGAGTATGACAAAAGCAGGAAGATAAGCAATAGCAATTCAATGATAAAATCTGAAATGTCAAGGTACTTGAGGGAAATCGATACTCGTATTGAGATAGTCAATAATCATGGCAATCTTTGGAGTAGGAGGCGCACATTATGATTTTAGTGCAAACAATGGTTACGATTGTGATTCCATGCTATCTCCATTGATAGGAATCAGGTAATTGTCCTGAGTCATGTAGAGTTAGTTTTTGCTGTAACTTCCCATGTAATTTGACAGTTCAGAATCCTTGAGAAACTTCCTAATGTAAATGCTCTTTCAATTATCTGAGGCTCTTAGTCTATATCAGGCTGAGTGGCATAGCATCCCCAAAGTACCTATGAACTTTGAAATTTCATGTTTAGACTTCATCTTCCAGTGGGTCATGGCTGGAAAGATTTTTCAACATAATGATGTTAAAAAAAAAATCAATAGGGATAGCAAACATGATAAGTGTCTCAATAATTAGAATATAATATTGCTTTCTGTTTAAAAGAGAGTATATTTACCCTTCAATTTAAACTTCAGTTTTATAATCCCTTTTAATGAGGCAAGAGAAAGTAGCTTAGGTTTATCATGAAATCCTCAAAAAGCAAGCTGGAATATTGATCACAAAATTGCAGTCCAGGAACATTGAGAGCCTTCATGTTACTGAAGCTCTCTGAATATCTAAACACTTAGAAAAACTCAACAGTGTACATGTAACAGAGACTAGAAATGAATCCTACAAATAGCTTACATCACATCAAGAAAGAGCTAGATTACTTTGAGTAAATACCTTTATGCTGTAGGAACTGATTAGAAACAACTTCTTCTTCTTCTTCTTCTTCTTCTTCTTCTTCTCCTTCTCCTTCTCCTTCTCCTTCTCCTTCTCCTTCTCCTTCTCCTTCTCCTTCTCCTTCTCCTTCTCCTTCTCCTTCTCCTTCTCCTTCTCCTTCTCCTTCTCCTTCTCCTTCTCCTTCTCCTTCTCCTTCTCCTTCTCCTTCTCCTTCTCCTTCTCCTTCTCCTTCTCCTTCTCCTTCTCCTTCTCCTTCTCCTTCTCCTTCTCCTTCTCCTTCTCCTTCTCCTTCTCCTTCTCCTTCTCCTTCTCCTTCTCCTTCTTCTTCTTCTTCTTCTTCTTCTTCTTCTTCTTCTAGATCTTATTTACTTATTTGACAGAGAAAGAAAGAGATCACAAGTGGGCAGAGAGGCAGGCGGGAGATGGGGGGGAAGCAGTATCCCTGCGGAGCAGGGAGCCTGATGTGGGGCTCAATTCCTGGACACAGAGATCATGACCTAAGCTGAAGGCAGAGGCTTAACCCACTGAGCCACCCAGATGCCCCTGACTAGAAACTTCTAGCGGGAAGGAAGTAGCTGTCGCACCATGCCATATCATCAAATTTTAGAACTGGAAGACACTTGAGCATGCTTCTGGTAAATTCCTTTGGACTGTGAATTATTCTGGGTTCTCCAGAGAAATGGAGCCAACAGGACGTATAGAAATACGAGATATTATGGGCTCAGTTCCAGACCACTGCAATAAAGCAAATATCATAATAAAGCAAGTCACATAAATTTTTAAGTTTCCCAGGACATATTATATACTATAGTGCCTTAAGTGTGCAATAGCATTATGTCTAAAAACAATATACATATCTTAATTAAAAAATACTGCCCAAAATGCTAAGCATTATCTGAGCATTCAGTGAGTCCTGATTAGGACTCACAATCTCAGGTCATAACAAACACAATAGTAGTAAAATAGTTTGAAATATTGTGAGAATTATCAAAATGTGACACAGAGACATGAAGTGAGCAAATGCTGTTAGAAAAATGGTGCCAATAGACTTGTTTGATGCAGGGCTGCCACATACCTTCGATTTGTTAAAAACGCAGTATCCGCAAAGTGCTGTAAAATGAAGCCCAATAAATTGAGGTATGCCGGTATATACCATGGTGAAAGAGAGAGATTTATCATATAATTGGTTTATGTGATTATGGAGGCTGAGAAGTCCTACAATGTGCCCTTTCCAAGCTGGGAACTGGGAAGGCTCGTGTTGTAATTCAGTCAGTCTGAGTTTGAAGGTCTGAGAACTAAGTGAGGTGGAGTTGCTGGTGTAAATTTAGTCTGAGTCCAAAGGCTTGAAGATCACTGATGTCCAAGGGCAGCAGAGAGGTGGTGAGAGAATTCACTACACCTCTCCCTTTTGTATTCTATTTGAGCCCTCAGGGAATTCTGTGATGCCCAAGAATACTGAGGAAGGCTTTACTTTGCTTTACTTTGATCTCTAATTCAAATGTTAATCTCTTCAGAAATTCCCTCACAGACACACCCAGAGATGATGTTTTACCAGCTATCTAGGTGTCTATTAGCCTAGGCAAGTCGACACACAAAAATAACCATCACAGATAAGAATCAGAGACTTAAAATACACGTTCAAGTTCACACAAGCCTGAAGTCCTGACTATTGGTCTAATGCTCTTTCTTATGCACCCTGATGACTTATTATGTAATATAAACAGTATGTACAGAGTCAAAAGGTTTTGGGAAACTTGTGAGCATATATCATATTAAGCAAACCTAATACATGGAAGCCCATATTTATATACTTGATTCAGTGTCAGTGGTTTTTATCTTTGTAAAAGGATTCACTGAAATCTTTAAGTAAACCTTCAGTTTTTTCAAGAATTTTATTGGTTTATACTATATTCATGACACAATACATTTATAGCAAAAAAATACCAACTCATAAACTACTTTTGGAATTTTGAGTTATCTTTGTTCTGATAGATTTTGAATATATTAATAGATAGGTAATGCGAAAGGAAAACTTGATTAATGCCCTGGTAAGAGATGAGATTGTAACTATACCTCAACTGACATGCTATGTTATTTAAGAAAAAAAAAAAAAATTCCAGTATTTATAGGGATATAGAAAATCTTGAAAACTATCACCCAAGTTCTAACATAAGGAGGAGCAAGTCTAGGGCAAGATTGGGACATAAGTGTTTAAGTGTCTGACACTGTTGGTTAGTGAGCAAACAAGACATTCAAAAGGAAAAGATTAAAATTTTTTGACTATCTTATTCACATGCTTTATAAAATATGACTACTGTTTGAAAAACAGGCAATATCTGAGATTTTCTTATACAGTGCTTTGTCCAAAATCTGTTAATCATTTCCTAACATCCACGATCGTCAAAAGATCTTAAACATTGTTGAAAATACACCATTATGGATAATACCCTCATTGTTTCATCTCTCCTATGCATGCCACTAAGTGCCTGCCACTTAGTAGACACTTAATACAAATTTGTTGAGTGAATACACAAATACATGGTAATTTTTGGTGTAGGAATAATTTTAATATATCAAAGAGAATTATTTAATTTCCTGGTCTTTAAACATTTTATTAGAGGAATAAATTCTTACCAAGAACTATAACAATCCTAACTTTATTATCTCCTGTTTATTATGGATGTTACACAGCAAGGAGAAACTTGGGTATCATTTGCTTGGTAGCCATAACTTCCAGGGGTTTTCTCCCATCACTATAATCAATTAGTCAAAGAAGTCTGATCGAAATATCAAGGAGTTTCTTACCAGTGTTCAAGTAATGTATTTTAATTGTCTCCTCGCCCCTTGTGATTAAAACAAAAAAATACTAATAAGCCGATGTTAAGATAGTAAAATCTAGATAAACTGCCAACTGCCCTCTCACACAGATCCATCCTCTCTTGTCGGTTCAGCAGCTGCCCCAACTGAGAAAGCGTCAGCATTGTTGAGCATCTAGCTATACTACTCCGTAATACTTGTGCCTTGGCATCCATTTCTTGTGGCTACAACACCCTGCAGGGGCTTCAGACTGACTAGCCCCTCTGTCATTTTTATTCCCTAGATTAGCAGAATCACAGGGAAATATAAATTCATGGTATGACTTCTGTAATACCCTGAAAATAAAGTTTCTTCTGCATTAATTATCCCCCATTTTCTCCTCTTTTTGCACCTCTTAAATAAGATCCATGTGAAACCTACCAAAAAACCCAGCACTTTTTGGATTGAATTGAGCAATCTGGCCCTAGCCCAGGAACAACTCCAAAAGCACTCCACTGCAGATTCTCATAAAGGATGCATCCCCCGTCCTGTAGCTCACTCTCTGCCTGTACCCTGCCTTGATCTCCCTGTGTGGTCTCTCAGGCATGCCCTGGAACGCCTCTAGGAATTGTGAGTAAAATAAAGAAAACAAACAACCAAATTCTCTATCTCCCTTTGCCTTATTGTCTTTTTGAACTATGACTCACTATCCAACACCTCCAATCTCAGAAACTCTACTCAACAAATGTTCATCTATCAAAATCACAATATACAAGGTTTTAGACTTTTAAAACATCAATAACAGCATCAATATGCCCAGTATACTTTAAACGCCCAAGTAAGTTTTGGCTCCTGATGATTGATAGAATTTTGGAAATGTAGGGAATTTAACATAATATAATAAGGTTAATTTTACTTCTACGGCATCTTTTAATAGTCTATGCCTGTAGGTAGGCTGCATTTAGAATGTTCTGTGGAAGGAGGAATCTTGGTCCCCACATTGCTTGCTTTGGCTTTAGAACCTCTTTGTTAACTATTCTAGAATTATAGTGAAGCTTAAGGCCACACTAAAGGGTCACTGAATGACTTGATTCTTCATAGTAAACTGCAGAAATTAAGGAATAATTTTTGACACTGTATTTATTGACCTCATGAAAGCTATTAATATCATTAAAAGGACTGGCTGCATGAAGATAGTTAAGTTTAATGGTAGACTTAGTTTTTTGCCCCTGTATCTCTCTGTCACTACTGAGGTCATTCAGTAAAGAGTTATTGACTGGTCACTCTGTGACCAGATTCACAGCTGATGAAGGCATAACAATTAGGGATAAGAAACGATTATTCATGTAGCTCAGTATTAGTAGCTTCAGAGAATCAGATTTAATACTGGGCTCATTTTGACCTCACATGCAGATTTAAGTAGTTCTGTCACCCTCTTGCTGTCCTCTCTCTTGCCTTGCTTCCTTATCTGAGGGATCATTTTGAACATGTTTTCTTTCAAATGTTCTTCATGGCTGGACTTCAGCTCCTGATCCTCAGAATTCATGGTGTGAATTTTCTGCAATATTTCTCTATATTAAGTAACCATCACAAACCATCTGAACATTAGTTATTGCCATCTTCTGATAGTTTCTCTTTCATTCTGAGGCTTCCAGTTATACACTGTTATGGAAACTCATTAATGCAAAGTGCACACCAACTTCAACTCCAATTACTTTTTGACAGTATTAGGACCTTTGCTATAAATTGCAGAGTAGTGATACAAACAGCTTTACAAGGGTGTGGAATGTTTGTGTTAAACACAATCTACTTTACCTTTTAACCCATAAGATTTTTGAAACATAGAATCAAGCTGTATTCTTGTCACTCAGCATTTAAGACATACTGTTTTTTTTTAAATATTTCAATGTTTTAATGCAGAATTATATAGAGTAGGCAAAGAAGATTAATTTTTCTCACTCAAGAATGACTCCACTAGGGGGAGGAGTCAAGATGGCAAAGAAGTAGCAGGCTGAGACTACTTCAGTTAGCAGGAGATCAGCTAGATAGCTTATCTAAAGATTGCAAACACCTGCAAATCCATCTGTAGATCGAAGAGAAGAAGAACAGCAATTCTGGAAACAGAAAAACAACTACTTTCTGAAAGGTAGGACCGGCGGAGATGTGAATCCAAAGCGATGGGAAGATAGACCATGGGGGGTGGGGCCTAAAGATACAAACGTAGTGATCCAAAGGGGCACGTGCACCCGAATGTTTATAGCAGCAATGTCCACAATAGCCAAACTATGGAAAGAACCTAGATGTCCATCAACAGATGAATGGATCAAGAAGATGTATATATACACAATGGAATACTATGCAGCCATCAAAAGAAATGAAATCTTGCCATTTGCGACAACATGGATGGAACTAGAGCGTATCATGCTTAGCGAAATAAGTCAAGCAGAGAAAGACAACTATCATATGATCTCCCTGATATGAGGAAGTGGTGATGCAACATGGGGGCTTAAGTGGGTAGGAGAAGAATAAATGAAACAAGATGGGATTGGGAGGGAGACAAACCATAAGTGACTCTTAATCTTACAAAACAAACTGAGGGTTGCTGGGGGGAGGGGGGTTGAGAGAAGGGGGGTGGGGTTATGGACATTGGGGAGGGTATGTGCTTTGGTGAGTGCTGATTCACAGACCTGTACCCCTGGGGATAAAAATATATGTTTATAAAAAAATAAAAATTAAAAAAAAAAAAGAATGACTCCACTACTTAGCCAAGAGAAGGGAATGATTGTTAGCTATAATTTTCCTCCAGCTTGCCATGACATGCTGCCCCTCAATTGAGTTAACTTCAAAACAGTCCAGTGGCAGTGATGGCTTATGTACATTGTCCCCCACAATCCCCATAACTGCACACTTACTGACTTCTTTAGTAATGACTCCAGTAGTTGGAGTTATATTTAAATTGAAATAAAATTCACATATTAAAATACCCTTTTTATAGATTTTTTTTTAGATTTTATTTATTTATTTGACAGATAGAGATCACAAGTAGGCAGAGAGGCAGGCAGAGAGAGAGGAGGAAGCAGGCTCCCTGCTGAGCAGAGAACCCAATGCGGGGCTTGATCCCAGAACTCTGAGATCATGACCCGAGCCAAAGGCAGAGGCTTAACCACTGAGCCACGCAGCTGCCTCTAAAATACCCTTTTAAAGCATACAATTCAGTGGATTATAGTATATTCACAAAGTGGTATAGTTGTCACAACTATCAATGTCCAGAATATTTTTATCACCTGAAAAATAAATCCCATACCTATTAGCATTTACTTCTTATCCTTCCAGGCCTTTGAGCCAATAATATCTTTTCTAAATTTATGGGTTTGTTTATTCTAAACATTTCGTACAAAAACAAGTATGTGATATGTGGTATTTTCTATCTAGATCCTTTCACTTAGAATAATGTTTTAATGGTTAATCCATATTGCGACATGAGTTCTTGTATTTTTCTTTTGGCTAAGTAATATTCTGTTATCCCTTCATCAGGTTGTGTTCAATTTTCTGACTTTTTTGAATAGTAGTGTTAAAAACATTTAACTAGTTTGTGTGGACATGTGTTTTCAATTCTCTTAGATACATATGTAAGAGTAAAATTTCTGGATCATACAGTAATTTTATGTTTAACTTTTTGAGGAACTGCCAGACTGTTTTCCAAAGTAGCTACGCTATTTTATTTTCTGACCAGCAGTATATGAAATTTCCTATTTTTCCACATGATTGCCAACACTTGTTACTCTTTGTCCCTTTGTAAACATCTTAGTATTTTTAAAGTGATATATCAATATGATTTTGATTTACCTTTCCCTAATGATGGTGAATATATCTATCACCCATTTGCAGATCTTCTTTCAAAAAATGATTCTATTCATGTGTTTTGTCCATTTTGTAATAGGATTATTAGACGTTTTACTGTTTAATTCTAATAGTTATTTATATATTTTAGATATTAGACCCCTAAGAAGATAAGAAATTTGAAAATATTTTCTTTCCTTCTGGGAATTTTCTTTTCACTTTCTGCATGCTGTATTCTGAAGCACAAAAATATAAAAATCTGATGAAGCCAAATTCATCTTTTTTTTTTCTTTGTTTGCTTTTGTTTTTGGTATCCTGTTTAAGAATCTATTGCATGATCCAAGGTTATGGACATTTATACTGATGTTTTATTTTGAGAGTTTTATAATTTTAACCTCTTATATTTAGATCTTTGATCCATTTTGAATTAATTTTTGTATATACTCTGATGAAGGATTACATCTTCTTTTACATGTGAATATCCAGTTGGCTTCCCAGCGTAAATTTAAAAAAAAAAAAAAAAAACAACTGTTCTTTTTTGATTGAATTATCTTGGCTCTTTGTCAAAAATTTTTTAATTGACATTTGTTTGACACACAATGTTATATTATTTTCAGATGTATAACATAGTGATTGGCAAATCTATACATTATGCTATGCTTACCACAGGTGTATCTATCATCTGTCACCATGGAACATTATTACAATACTATGGACTGTATTCCCTATGCTATAATTTTCATCCCTTGGACTTACTCATTCCATATCTCAAAGCCTGTACTTCTCACTCCCTTTTGACCCATTTTGCTCATGCTCCTTCTCTTTCCTCTGGCAACCATCAGTTTTTTCTTTGTATTTATATGTCTATTTCTGTTCATTGTTTGTCTACTCATTTTTTTTTTCAGATTGTACCTATAAATGAAATCATATAGTACTTGACTTTCTTTGTTTACTTCCCTTAGTATAATATTCTCTATGTTCATCCACGTTGTTGAAAATGGCAAGATATAATTCTTTTTTAATAGCTGAGTAACATTCCATTTTATGCATGTATATATGTATGTATGTACACCATATCTTTATCCACTTATTGTTGGATACTTGGATTGCTTCCTTATCTTGGCTTTTGTAAATATGGCTGCAATAAACATAGGAATGCATATATGTTTTCAGTAGTCAGCAGTAAAAT
This sequence comes from Mustela lutreola, assembly GCF_030435805.1. NCBI lineage: Eukaryota > Metazoa > Chordata > Mammalia > Carnivora > Mustelidae > Mustela > Mustela lutreola. The sequence continues at coordinate 117,431,676 of NC_081294.1, forward strand.
TACTGGATCATATGGTATTTATATTTTTAGTTTTTTGAGGGACATCCATATTGTTTTTCACAATAACTATACCAATTCACATTCCCAATGACAGTGCATGAGGGTTTCTTTTTATGCATACCCTGCCAACTCTTGTTATTTCTTGTCTTTTTGATGCATTCTGACAGGTGATATCTCATTGTGGTTTTGATTTGCGTTTCCCTAATAATGAGTGATATTGAGCATCTTTTCATGTGTGTGATGGCTATCTGTATGTCTTCTTTGGAAAGATATGTATTTAGGTCCTCTGCCGATTTTAAAATCAAATTGTGTGTGTGTGTATGTGTGTGTGTGTGTGTGTTTGCATTGTATAAGTTCTTTATATATTTGGATATTAACCTCTTTGGATATTTTGGATATTTCCCCTTCTGGGAAATATCATTTGTAATTATCTTCTCCTGTTCAGCAGATAGCCTTTTCACTTTTATTTGTTTCCTTGACTGTGCAAAAATCATCTTCTAGTTCGGCATTTTCCAATAGTTTACTTTTGCTTTTTTCCCCCTTGCCTCGGAAGGCACATCTAGAAAATTTGTTGATAAGACTAATGTCAAAGAGATTATGACCGATGATTTCTTCTAGGAGTTTTATGGTTTCATGTCTCAAATTTAGGTCTTTAAACAATTTTGAGTTCATTTTTCTATATGTCATAAGACAGTGGTTCAATTTCATTTAGTTTTCCTATAACTACTTACTGAAGAGACTGTCTTTTCCCCATTGTGTATTCTTGCCTCTTCTATCATAGACTAATTGACCATAAAATTGTAGAACTCTTTCTGGGCTCTCTATTCTGTTCTCTTAATCTATGTGTCTATTTTTGTGCCAATACCATATTGTGTTAATTTACTATAGTTTTGTGAAGTATCTTGAACTCTAAGATTGTATTTCCAGCTTTGTTCTTCTTAAGATTACTTTGGCTATTCAGGTTATTTTGTTATTCCATACAAATTTTATGATTATTTGCTCTAGTTCTGTGAAAAATGATGTCGGTATTTTGATAAGGATTGCATTAAATCTGTAGATTGCTTTGGGTAGTATGGGCTTTTAATAACATTAGTTTTTCCATCCATAAGTATGGAATATCTCTCCATTTGTGTCATTATCACTTTCTTTCATCAGTGTTTTATTGTTTTCAGAGTATAGGTATTGCACTTTCTTGGTTAAGTTTATTCTTAGGTATTTTATTCTTTTGGGTGCAATTCTAAATGAAATTGTTTTCTTAATTTCTCTTTCTCCTACTTTATTATCGTTAGTGGATAAAATGCAACAGATTTCTGTGTATTAATTATATATTGTGGAACTTTATTGAATTCATTTATTACTTTTTAAAGTACTTTGGGTTTTTTAAATATTGTATTATGTCATCTGCAAATGATCAAAGTTTTACTTTCCTTACCAATTTGGATTTGGATGCTTTTTATTTCTTTTTATTGTCTGATTGCTGTAGCTAGGACTTCTAGTAGTTTGTTGAATAAAAGTGACAAGAATGGAAATCCTTTTCTTGTTCTGATTTTAGAGGAAAAACTCTCAGTTTTCACCAGTGAGTATGATGTTAGTTGTGGGTTTGTTATATATAGGCTTTATTATGTAGAGGTATATTTCCTCTAGCCCACTTTGTTGAGTTTTTTTTATTATGAATGGATGGTATACTTTGTAGAATGCTTTTTCTCCATCTATTGAGTCCATTAAATTATACATTTTTTAAAGATTTAATTTATTTATGACAGAGAGAGATAGAGAGGGAACATGAGCAAGCGGGAGCTGGAAAGGGAGAAGAGTCCATTATGGGGCTCGATCCCAGGACGCTGGTATCTGAGATGACGGCAGATGCTTAATGACTGAGCTACCCAGGTGCCCTGAGATGATTAAATTATTTTTAATTTGCATTTTGTTGGTGTGATGTTTCACATTTATTGACTGGCAAATATTGAACCATCCTTGCATTCCCTTGCACTTGACCTTGGTGACTGATCCTTTTAATGTACTGTTGAACACAGTTTGCTAATATTTTGTTGAGGATTTGTGCATCTGTCTTCACATGGAATATTGGTCTGTAGCTCTCTCTCTCTCTCTCTCTTTTTTTTTTTTTTTTTGGTAGTGATTTTGTTTGGTTTGGTTACCAGAGTAATGCTGGTTTCATTGAATAAATTTTGATGTTTTCCTACCTCTTACATTGTTTGGAATAGTTTGAGGAGACTGGGTATTAACTCTTATTTATATTTTTTATTGAATTTGCTTGTGTCTGTTAGTTTGTGTCTGTTAGAAGTTTTTTGGTCATTGATTCAATTTTGTTACAAGTAATTGGTCTGATTAGATTTTCTATTTTGTCCAGATTTAGTTCGGGAAGATTGTATATTTCATTTAGTTTGTCGAATCTGTTAGTGTATGAATTTTTTAAACTTTCTAAGATCTTTTCATTTCTTTTGTGTCTCCTCTTTACTTTCTGATTTTATTTATTGGATCTTCTCTTTTTCTTTTTATTTGAGATATGAATGGAATTTTATTTTTTTTATTATGTATACTTAGCCACTGTATAATACATCACTGGTTTTTGATGTAGTGTTCAATGATTCATTAGTTACATATGACAATCTGTGTTCATCACTCATATGTGGAACATAAGCAATAACACAGAGGACCATAGAGGAAGGGAGGGAAATCTGAAGGGGGAGGAATCAGAGAGGGAAATGAACCCCATGAGAGACTGTGGACCACAGGAAACAAACTGAGGGTTTCAGAGGGGAGAAGGGTAGCGGGAGGGGGTAACAAGAGCCTCTCTTTTTCTTAATGAGTCTGGTAACAGATTTACTAATTTTGTTTATCTTTCAGAATAATAAGCTTTTGTTTTCATTAATCATTGCTTTTTTTGGTCTCTAATTCATCTGTTTTCACCTTGATCTTTATTATTTCCTTCTTTTTGCTCACCTTGGCCTTTGCTCTTATTTTCTAGTTCTCTTAGGTGTAATCTTAAGTTGTTTGAGATTTTTCTTATTTTTTGAAGTAGGCCTGTATTGGTACAGATTTTCCTTTTAAAACTGCTTTTGCTGTGTTCCAAAGATTTGGGACTATCGTATTTTCATTTTCATTTGTTTCCATGTATTTTGTTATTTTCTATTTGATTTCTTGACTGAGTCATTTGGTTTTTAGTAGCATGTTGTTTAACTTCGACATATTTATGTTTTTTCCTGATTTTTTTTCTTATAATTGTTTTATAGTTTCATACTACTGTGGTCAGAAAAAGTGCTTGATATGACTTTAGTATTGTTAAATTTATTGAGACTTGTTTTGCAACCTAACATGTGATGTATCTTAGAGAATGTTCTATGTGCACTTGAAAAATGTGCATTCTGTTGTTTTTCAAGAGAATCTTCTGTATAAACTCTTAAGACTGTCTGATCTAATGTGCCATTCATAGATACTGTTTCCTTATTGATTTTCTGCCTGGATGACTTATCCATTGATGTAAGTAGGATGTAAGCAATAATATAATACTTTTTTATATCACCTTCACTTTCTCCTTTTGTGTCTGTTAATATTTATGTTGTATATTTTGGTGTTCCTATGTTGGATGCATAGATATTTATCATTTTTAATATCCTTTTATCAGATTAACCCCTTTATCATTATATAATTCCCCTTTTGTCTCTTGTTTCAGTCCCTGTTTAATGTCTATATTGTCTGATGTAAATATTACTTCTATTCAAACCATGTCTACCTCTCTTATTTTTCTTGCTGTTACCTCTCCTCTTTTGCAGAAACTGTTCAGTTAGGCTTCAGTTCAGGTGGCATTTCTCTGTAAATAGTGTAGACTTGGTGTGTCCCTGAAGTGTATGTGTTCAGGGTCTTCTTACAACTCCATCTTGGACTCTGGCCTCACCCGTGTCAAAATTTAGTTTGCCATAAATACAAAGGTTAATTACTTTACTCACATTTCTGTTCCATTCATCTTTATATCTATCCCTATGCCAGTACCACACAGCCTTCATTACTGTAGACTTATAGGAAGATTTGAAGTTAGGAAGGCTGAATCTTCAAACTTTATTCTTCCTTTATAAAATTCTCTTGTTTAGTCCCTTTCATTTCCACATGAATTTTTATATTAGCCTTTCAGTTTCTAAAAAAAAGAGAAAGAAAAAGAAAAGAAGGGAGGAAGGAAGGAGGAAAAGAAAGAAAAAATCGTATCTAGAATTTTGACAGGGTTCTATTGCATCTGTACATGAATTTAGGGTATATTGCCATTTTAATATGTCTTCCACTATATGAACATGGGATATCTTTTCACTTACTTAAGTATTTTTAAATTTCTTTCAAAAGTATTTCATAGTTTTCAGTGTACAAGTCTTTAGCTTCTTTTGTTAAATTTATAACCTATATATTTTATTATTTTTAATACTTATATAAAGAGAATGGCCTTTTCACTAGTAGTGTATATAAATACAATAAATTTTTGCATTATTTTGTATCCTGCAAACTTGCTGAACTTCTCTGTTAGCTACAGTGGTTTGTTGTTGTTGTTGTTTCCTTGGGATTTTCTCTACATAAAACTATGGCACTTGTAAATAAAGATAGAATTACTTTCTTTCTAATCTTGATGTTTTTTATTTGTTTTCCTTTTCAAATACCCCAAGCTAGAGCCTTCAGTACAATGTGGAATAAAAACGGTGAGAGTAGATATCCTTGTCTAGTCCCTGATTTTAGAGGAGGCTTTGACCATTTAATCTGATCTTAGCTATGAGATTTTTATTCTTTCATTCAGTCATTAGTAATAATAGTAATAGTAGTAGTAGCAGCAGAAAATATATCTTACTATGTTGAGAGAGGTGTGTTTTTTTTTTTTTTTGTTTTTCTTCTTTTGTTGTTGTTTGTATTCCTACCTGGTGAGTGGTTTTATCCTAAAGATATGCTGAATTTTGTAAAATTGTTCTTCTCTATGCAGGTGACCATGTGAAATGTTTTCTTTATCACTATGGTATATTACAATGATGGATTTTATATATTAAATAAACTTGCATTTCTTCTATAAAGCTCCCTGAGACATGATGTAAAAATATTTTTTATATGTTGGTCAATAAAGTTAGCTAGAATGTTTAAAATATTTTTACTTTTTATTTATTGGGAGGAAGGTGTTGGTCTATAGTTTTCTTGTGCTCTCTTGGTTTGGCTTTGGTATTTGGGTAATTTTAGTTTCATAGAAAAAGTTATGAAATACTCATCTTTTGCTTTTTGCTTACAGATGTTAATACTACCTTTATTTATAATGGCCCAGAATTAGAAATAGCCAAAATGTTTTCCAATAGGTGAATGGATAAACATTCTATGGTACACTCATGGAATGGAATATTATTCACCTATAAAAGGAGATAAAGTCATGGAAAGCCATGGAGGACACTTAAATGCATATTGAATTTAAGAAGCCAGACTAGAAAAGACTTGAGACTCTCCATTCTAATTATATGACACTGTGAAAGAGGAAAACTATAAAGACAGTAAAAAGATCAGTGGTTGCTGATGTTCAGAGATGGAAGGATAAATTTGAGGGAACGTTAGGACAGTAAAACTATTTTGTGTGATACTATAGTGGTGGATCCATGATATTATGTGTTTGTCAAAACTTATAGATCTGTATGACACAAAGTATGAACCCTAAAATAACTATAGACTGTAGTAATATATTGATATTGGTTCATCACTGGTAGCAGATGCAGTACACTAATACAAGATGTTAGTAAAATGGGAAACTAAGTGGGAGTGGTAAGAGAAACTCTCTTACTTTCTGCTCACTTGTTGGCTAAATCAAACTGTTTTAAAAATAAAGTTTATTAATTTAAATATATTACAGTTTGGTTCATGTTAAAACCTACTAAATCATGGTGGCAGAAAAAATTTCCATATACATTTCCATTCTCTCTTCCATTTGCTGTTATTATGTATAAATGAGATTATATATTTATTAATGGTAAGTCCATCAACACAGATTTGTACTTATTATGTACCTAGTTGTTTTAAAAAATCATTTGGGAGAAAAAATGCATTATAGGCAAATTTATGCTATCTTATATATTCACATATGTAGTTACCTTTATCTTTATATGCATTCTTTACTTTCCATGTACCTTCAAGTTACCAGGTAGTTACTGCATGAAGTGAATTCATTTCCATCTGATGGAGTTATTGTGCTCATCGTTCAAGAAACCATCTTAGTAGTATAATAAAACCTGCTCTTGGTATTTTTGCTGCAAATTATGGAAGTTCTCCATGTCAGTAAACTCTTTGTTTTATTTTACCTTCCTAGGTCCAAAACCTTCAAGGTACTAAAGTATACATTAAGTTCTTAGGTTTGCTAGTTTATATCAGCCAGATGTTTCAATTATTTGGATACAGATGCTATTTATTCTTACATGGTAACTGTATTTCTCTACTTAGATTATGTTGTTATATACAGCTAGTTATTGTACATCTAGTGGTGGTAATGAGGAAGGAACAAGCAGATTATGAAGACAAGCAACATCATTCCAGGAGACAGTAGATTATGAAGACAAGCAACATCATTCCAGGAGACAGTATGAGTTGACATATGTAAAACGTCTTCCTGTGAGGAAAGACACTTCTGCTAGTGGAGAAAAGAAAATTTCCTATGATAACCAGGAAAATTTAGGAGGATCTTAACACTTAATATTCTTGGGCTTATTTATCCACATGTGTAATACCTAGTCTCAGTTTTACCTATTTTTCTCTCAAGCTCTGATGTGGACATAGGACTGTCTTAGGGTGAATGTTTAGTCTCCTGTGCAATTCACTTTAACTCAAAAGCAGATTCTGTGCTTGATTTTAACATCTTGGTCCCCATTGCTGTGAAAGAGTCTGTTTAAAACTGCTCTTGATGACCTTTGCTTTTGAGACTACAGATTAAAGTAACAATTTATAGCTTACTTCTTTTTCTTTCGTCCAGAGCATCTAGAATCATCAAAAGGAGTCAAGCCACTTTTGGTAGTAACTGAAGTAGTTGGGCTTCCTAGAAAACTGAGCATGAGGTAAAATTTAAGCACTAATATTTTCCTGGGAGGTATGACCCAAGGCAATGCAACTAAGGCAGGAGGGTCCAGAGTAAGATGAGAAAAAAAAATAAGGTGATGAGTTTTTGATAAAGACACTACTTTATAAGGCATAAAGAGACAAAACAGTTTGTTAGTTTTCCAGGAAATCTTGGGCAGGTAGAACATAAACCATATATCAGAACAAATCACAAGAGAGATAAATAAAAATAAAATGAATGTATCTTCCATATATCACTTGCCTTTTGTTCCCCTTGATCAGTATTTATTCCATGGAAATTCAACAACTTTTTACTTTCAAGTTGTATCATCTACCCCTTTTAGCACAATTGCTCATTATCAATATTTAACTCTAAGTAGCTGTTCATTATCTCAAATGTGGAGATTTTAATTTTCTGTGTGAATGATAATTTATAGGTTGTAGTATATAACAAATACTTATCAGTGTAATATTTCTACTATATACTTAATCTATCATTATAACATGATACAGTTCAACAAATATATATACATACCCTATAATATACTATATGTTTTTTTATATGTACTTAATGTATGTATATGAAGACATATATATTAACCCTGGCTAAAAATATCATACTATATACATTTAGCTACTCATAGAGTAAAAATTTAAACTTCACTTAGATATTCAAGGACCACAATATTATTTTGCCTAATTTTAAGACAATAATGTCATGTAAGTAAAATATTTTCTGTGGGTATTTCTACAGGCACATTTTCATATGTTAAGAACGCTATCTTTTCTGAGTTTGTTAATTATTTTTAGTATGGATATGAATTTTATTACACACTTTTACCATATTGATAGACATTATGAATTTAGTTACTGACATTTTGTTCATCAGTTTTCTAATTTCATGACTTATATATACTTAAATAAAAGTAAACACAAAATTTTTTTAAAAAGTATATTCTTTTTTTTTTTTTTTAAAGTATATTCTTGATTTGTACTATCCTTTTCAGGCTTTGATATCGAGTTTTAATAACCTCATAAAAGGAGTTGAATAATTCATTTTTTAATATATGTAGAAGTATGGAAGTTGGTAATCTTGGGAAAAATATTCTGCATATATAGTAAAGTGCAGTGACAAGTCCAGGAACTATAGAATTAATATTTTTTTTCAACTGAATATAATTTTGTATCTATAACCTGTAGCTACTATCAGCAAAGAATAAAGCCCTTCAGTTTTGATTAGAGAAATTCGAGGATTATGAATTTATTTTCACTTAGATATTTGTGTTGAAGTTAAATTTTTATAAGCTTAAACACTGTGAATTTTCAGTTTTAGGAAATTTTACAAATTTTTTTTAGAAAATTTTTGATGGGCATTCTTTGTCGACAGTTTTTTCTCCACCCAATTAATCCATTTTAATAGTACAGTTTTAGGATTAGAGAGGGGGATATCTATGAAAATAACTATAATGTTCTCTTACCTATTGACCATTTCAATAAGAAGTATAACCATGACTAGTTTTATTAATTTATCCACTAGAGTGTATGGTTTTTAATATTTTAGACTGCAGTGAACTTCATGCAGCATTATATGCCCTGAAGTCTGTGACAGCCTTTTGAGTTACAGTATTTTAGAGTATCAACAAGCAGTAGTACATTCTTAGTATAAGTCTTCCAAATTCTAGTAATGTTCTATTGTATGATTAATCTGGTAAAACTAGTTTCACTTTTTATTTCTTTTTTTTTTTTTTTAAACATAGGTCTTGGCAATTATTTTATTTATTTTATTTTATTTTATTTTTTTATTTTTTTATTTTTTATAAACATATGTTTTTATCCCCAGGGGTACAGGTCTGTGAATCACCAGGTTTACACACTTCACAGCACTCACCAAAGCACATACCCTCCCCAATGTCCATAATCTCACCCCCTCCTCCCAAACCCCCTCCCCCCAGCAACCCTCAGTTTGTTTTGTAAGATTAAGAGTCACTTATGGTTTGTCTCCCTCCCAATCCCATCTTGTTTCATTTATTCTTCTCCTACCCATTTAAGCCCCCATGTTGCATCACCACTTCCTCATATCAGGGAGATCATATGATAGTTGTCTTTCTCTGCTTGACTTATTTCGCTAAGCATGATATGCTCTAGTTCCATCCATGTTGTTGCAAATGGCAAGATTTCATTTCTTTTGATGGCTGCATAGTATTCCATTGTGTATATATACCACATCTTCTTGATCCATTCATCTGTTGATGGACATCTAGGTTCTTTCCATAGTTTGGCTATTGTGGACATTGCTGCTATAAACATTCGGGTGCACGTGCCCCTTTGGATCACTATGTTTGTATCTTTAGGGTAAATACCCAATAGTGCAATTGCTGGGTCATAGGGCAGTTCTATTTTCTTTATTAGAAAATTTTAACTTTAAATTAATGTTGCTGATCCAGGGGACAGTATTTCAGTTAAAAGTTCTAAGCCTACTCTAAAGACTCTAAAAAAATTTCATACACCAGATATTCAGAGCTATTTGGCAGATGCTGAAGATAGGTAAGAAAATGCAAAGCAACTTAACTTACAAAACAAATTCTCCATCCCCCTACAAGTTAAACCAATGACTATATTCAATTTGAAGCACTCTTAATATAGATAACTTATTGAAATAAACTAGCCTATTGAAATAAACTAGTCCCTCAGTTACCTGAACCTCTCAATAAAATCTCTTATATTTTGATGAACAATGAAGAGAACATTTGCACAAGGGATTCCCACATTTGTGTTACTGGCTTATTATTGCCATAAGAAAAAGAGGCAAGTGGGGTAGTTATCACGGCTGCTTCCCTAGAATTTAAAATGTGACTACTTGTGGTCTCAGTCACTCCCTTGTTGTGGGAATAGAATTTGAGGTTCTTTTGTGAGAGACAGAAATCACCTGGGCATACAGGCCTACAGGAGACAAGGAAAGAGGTGAAGGAAACAAGAGTTGGAGGGCAGAGGTGTGTGTGCATGTGTAGGCATGCCTGTGTACATGTACTTGTGGGTGTGCATGTATGTGCTAGTTCAGAGAGATTAAGACTGCTAATAGTTGAGCAGTTCGGAGTTTACACAAGGTTTTCTTTGCAACACTTGGTCATATCTGGATGTACTTAGGGACATGGAGCCTTCTACCGATACTCAATAGATATGTATTTAATTTCATAATGTATTAGGTACCAGCCAAGGAATAACTAGCTAGTTAAGTTCTGTCTTCTGTTTGAATTTGTCCCAATAGTTTGAGGATGTCTAGCATTTACACCTTTAGAGCTCTCTTGACAAATTTGTGTTTTATTTCTTTGAGACAACCTCCATTATGATACACTTATTTGAAAACCTTAATTTCAACATATGGTACTTTTTAAAAATCATATTTCAAAGATTACTTCTGTATGTATCCAGTCTTCCAATATGAAGATAATATTGCAGATTTTAATTGTAATCTTAATTTTAGGGGAAGTATTTGGTTATAAACAGGACTTTCTTTTAAATGACCACATTATGAGGGACACCTGGGTGGCTCAGTATGTTGAGCACCTGATTTCAGCTCAGGTCATGATCTCAGGGTCCTGGTAGCCCTGATGGTCCTGATGGTTGTGACCGTCCCTGAGTTATCAGGCTTCTAGCTCAGCATGGAGTCAGCTTTTCCCTCTGTCTCTCCCCATCCTGCTGTTTTTTGTTCTCTCTCTCCCTCAGATAAATAAAATCTTTGAAAAAATTAAATAAATGATCATATTCTGAATATCATTTTTTGATTTACAGTAGTACCTGGTACTTACAGAGAATTTTGCTCCTTATGATTTAGGTCATTTTCAGATTGTGGCTCTTTTAAAGCAATAGTTCAAAAACAATTTAGAAATAAGCTTTAAGCAAATTCAGCTGTATCATCTGCTTACCAGGTCTATGAATTTGGGCAAATATTTCACTTTTCTGAGTCTCATTTCCTTCTGTAAAGTAGAAATAATACTTTAAAGTGTGGTTGTGTATATTATAGGGGATGTCACATAGAAAAAAGTAAATAAATTGAGCTATTTTTTGTTTTTTTTTTTCTATGCATATATAGAGATATATATAGTCTTCTGGTAGTCAGTAAGCAATTTGATACAATTTGCAATATTTGAATGGAGAGGCTTAACCTTAAGAACTGTGGAATGTATCTTGATTTAAATGTATCTTAAAATCAGACTCTACCTAAAGGTTATCATTGTTTTCAGTATCATTTCTCAGCATTTTCATGAAAGAGAATATGGCCAAACATTGCCAGTATTTAGACAACCAATCAGATATTTCATACATTTTCTCACCCAAATTCCATGTGTGGCTTTGATAAGGACATGATCTATTACTTCTTAAAACTGGGATCTACCGATGAAAGAGATATCTAGTGATGCACATTCATTCTGAAATAATGTTTCGTGAATAAAGACACTGTTACTTAAGGAGTGATTTATGTTCATGATACATCTGCTATAACTGTGACTTCATTTCTTTCCCTTTTCTCTTTTTCAAAAATCTTATCTTCCATTAAACTTGAACTTGTTTATAAGTCAGGCATTTGTAGTATTTCCTTCTTAGACTAGAGCTCACTGAGATGTTGTGATACAACATTTTCAAGTCATTCTGTTAAAATTTAATGCATATTTATCATCTTTTCAATTTTAGCTCACCAAACCGTAGGTACAAAGAAGCAGTGCTTGTGCTGTTTAGGCTCCAACTATAGAAGTAGATATATGTATTTCCTCAATTAATTCACTCTGCCTTTACCCATACATATCTTCTGATGTGTTGATATGATAATCTTGACTTTATTCTTCATTTGAATTTGGGTGTGGGTATCTTTTGTTGTTATTTCTTTTTAATTTTATGTTAACTCTTAAATATTGCTGACAATTTAGGTGCTTGATTTCTGTGATTTATCAATATGATCATTAAAATAAGCAATTATTTTTATTCCTACTTATATCCTTTTGAAAATAATATATACATAATTTATAAATAGTAGTAGCTCTTAATAGTATTTTTGATAGAGTTGTTTTTCACAAATTAAGAATAATGAAGGGCAGGAACACAAAGGAATTCAATCTTGATTAGCTTATCCATCGTATCCTGTGTATAACCTTTAGTGCCTTTTCCAATGCTCTAGGATAAGCACAATTTCTCTCATAGCCCCACCCCCAAACCCTGAACCAGTCGCTATGGTCATTACTAACTTTTCCAGCCTTAATTGCATGGCAATCCTAGTGGTTTTCTGTATTTCTCTTATTTCCCTTTTCCTTCCCACTACAGGTTATTTGCAAGTTTGTTTTCTATGCCTGAAACTCTCCACACCCCACCCCAGCTCTGTAACTCTTACCTAACTTTCAGATCTTGGCCATTTTTTTTAGGATTTCTCAATGACGTACTATCTCATTTCCTTTAGAGATCAAATTACTTAATAATAATACAGACTTAAAGCATTGCATTCTTAAATTGCCTCCTTCATGATTAACACAGTTGTAGTCTTACATTAGGTGATTATTTGGTATTTGTATTTAGTATTTGACTATAAGCTTATTTGTTAAACAGATGTATGAATAGATGTGTGAAACTAGTTTATACGTTCCATAGATCAAACACAGTACTAGTGTGAACAAACAATACCTCTTTTACCCAAACAGATTAGTGAGATAACTCCCATTTTATTATAAATGTTGTATATATGGCCAGTAAGCTGGATGTTTCCATGTTTATACCCAGTTCTAAAACTTAGTATAGGTTGATGAATGTTTATAAATGCCAACCTATTTAATTTTTTAAAAAAGTTTAAATTGCGGAATTATTTGGAAGTTATGTGGACCACAGACTGTAAGCTGAACGTTCCTTACCTAAATAATAAGACTTTTCATGTCAGCATTGAGTGTCTATTATCTTTCATGAGCATCAGAATTCTATTTCCCAAAGATGACTGAACAGTATCTGTTGATATTCCACAAATACCTTAATTCCATAATTCCCAAACAAAAATGTATTTATTTTTGTACTCCTAATATTTATTGCTTCTTTATATCCTCACAACTAATGCTGTAGAGCTGTCCTTTTCTATTTTACCTGAACTATTCTAATTATCTTGCAAAATATTATTGCTAAGCCATCTTTCCCCCTTCCCTTCACTACTGAAAGATAAAACATGCTCCCATCAATAACAGTGGGTTACTGAGGCAATGATTTACAATAAGGGATGCCTCACTGGAATGGGAAGGAATGTATCAGAATACCCACACATGGGAATTTCATATAACTTAATGTCCCACTTTTATATTCAGAAATGTCTCCTGTTACATGCAAGGAACAACAAGTTCAACATGCAATAAGTTAAATAAATAAGAGTTTTCATTTGTTTTTAATAGAATCCTAGAAGAGGGCTGCTATAGAAAATCCAAGGCAATCAGCTCTTAGCAATTTTCTTAGAAATTATGGACACACAGTGGTTATGGCACTTCAGGAATTATCTCATTATTTGAGACAGGTAGAATGGGGTAAGGGGAAGCATTGGCAGTACCTACCTTGAATAAAGAAATCCCTCCTGGAAGTTTTAGGCAGACTGATATTTATGCTTATTGACCTGAACTGTCACATGCATACCCCTTGTTTCAGGAAAGACAAGTTAAGTGGGTGTTATTTTCTTATCTACTATTATGAAGATAGGAAAAAGTGATTGGAAATAGGGGTTGAGTTGACCAATTCCTGGAGTCCTTCATGTCAATCTACAACACTATAGATGTGTCTCATGTATATTGAGAATCACTGTGTGATAGTCCTAACTCCTCTCCTTATACTCAACAATTCATTCTTTCTCACTGCCAACAAAGTGGACTTTCCTTAAAATAATGATCATGTTCATTCTACTTAAAATATATAGTGCATTCGTTTTCAATGTAGCAATAATTTAGAAAGTTGTGCTGTTAAAGGCACAATAATACATATTAGACTCAAAGGTGTACCATTTAAGAAAATTATTTTAATTCCAGTATAGTTAACATAAAGAGTTATATGAGTTTCAGGTATAGAATATAATGATTTAACAGTTCTATATATTACTTAGTGCTCATCATGATATATGTGCTCTTTACTCTCCATCACCTATTTCTTTGATCTCCACTCCCCCCCCCCCCCCACCAAACTGCCTCCTCTCTGGTAACCATTAGTTTATTCTCTATAGTTAAGAAACTGTTTTTTTGTTTTTTGTCTTTCCTTTGCTGATTTTTTCCCTTAATTTCCACATATGAGTGAAATCGTATGGTATTTGTCTTTCTCTGATTGACTTATTTATCTTATCATTGTACTCTCTAGCTCTATTCATGTTGTTGCAAATAGTAGGATTTTATTTTTTTCATGACTGAATAATGGTCCAGTGTGTGTGTGTGTGTGTGTGTGTGTGTGTGTGTGTACACACCACTTCTTGTATATCCATTCATCTTTAGATGGACACTTGGGCTGCTTCAATAGTTTGTGTATTGTAAATAATGCTGCTATAAACAAGGAATGCATGTATCCCTTTGAATTAGCATTCTTGTATTTTGGGGGTAAATACCTAGTAGTGTGATTACTGGATGATAGGGTAAGTCTATTTTTAAATTTTTGAGTAAACTCCATACTTTTTACTACAGTGGCTGCAGCAATTTGCTTTCCTACCAACAGTGAAAGAGGGTTCCTTTATCTCCACATCCTTACCAACACTTCTTAACTTATGCTTTTTAATTTTAGCCTTTTGGACCAGTGTGAGGTGATATGTCATTGTAGATTTGATTTGAATTTCCCTGATAATCAGTGATATTGAGCATCTTTTCATGATCTATTGACTATCTAGATGTCTTCTTTGGAGAAATGTCTTTTCATGTCTTCTTCCTATTTTTTAATTGAATAATTTGTTTTTTGAGTGTTGAGTTTTATCAGTTCTTTATCTATTTTGGATACTAACACTTTATTGGATATGTCATTTGAAAATACCTTCTCCGATTCAGTATGTTGTCTTTTA
The DNA here is from genome assembly GCF_030435805.1 of Mustela lutreola. Taxonomy (NCBI): domain Eukaryota; kingdom Metazoa; phylum Chordata; class Mammalia; order Carnivora; family Mustelidae; genus Mustela; species Mustela lutreola. The sequence goes on from NC_081294.1 coordinate 117,446,785, forward strand.
AATTGTTTTAATTGTTTCCTTCACTGCACAGAAGCTTTTTATTTTGATGTAATACCAGTAGTTTTTGTTTGTTTGTTTGTTTGTTTTTTGTTTTAAATTTCCCTTGACTCGGGATACTTACCTAAAAAAAATGTTGCTAAGGATAATGTCAGAGAGATTACTGTGTTTGTTCTGTTCACATCTCACATTTAGGTCCTTAATCCATTTTGAGTTTATTTTTGTGTATGGACAAAAATAAAACTGTCCATACACAAAACTGTCCATTTCATTTTTGCATGTTTCTCTCTAGTTTTCCTAACATGATTTGTTGAAAAGCTTTTTTCCCATTGTATATTCTTGACCCTTTTGCCAAAGATTAATGGACCAAATAAATATAGGTTTATTTTTGGTTGCTCTGTTCTGTTCCCTTAATCTGTGTGTCTATTTTTGTACTAGTGCCATCTTATTTTGATCACTATAGTTTTTAATACAATTTCATGTCTGGAATTGTGATACCTCCAGTTCTATTTTTGTTTGTTTGTTTTGTTTTGTTTTTCCAGGATTCCTTTGGCTCTTCAGGGTCTTTTAGGATTTTTTTTTAGTTCTGTGAAAAATGTTGTTGGTATTTTGAGAGGGATTGCATTAAATGTATAGGCTGCTTTGGGTAATAGAGTCATTTGAATAGTATTTGTTCTTTCAATTCATGAGCATAAATGTTGCATTCTTTCTGTTGTCTTCAACTTTCATCAGTGTTTTATAGTTTTCAGACCTCAGGTTTTTCACCTTTGTGGTTTACTCCTAAGTATTTTATTATTTGGGGGTACAATTTTAGGTGGGATTGTTTTCTTAATTTTTCTTTTTGCCTCATCATTACTAGTTTATAGAAACTCAGTTCTTTTGTGTGTATTGATTTTTTTATCCTGTGACTTTACTGAATTCATTTATCAGTTCTAACAGTTCTTTGGTGGAGGCTTTAGGGTTTTTTATATATAGTATCATGTCATCTGCAAATAGTGAAAGTCTTACTTCTTCTTTCCCAGTATGGATACCTTTTATTTCCTTTTGTTGTCTGATTATTGTGGCTAGGACTTCCACTATTGTGTTGAATAAAAGTGGTGAGAGTGGACATCCTCATCTTGCTCCTGAAGTTAGGAGACAGCTCTCAGTTTTTCTCTATCTAGTGTGATGTTTGCTGTGTGTTTTTCATATATGGCCTTTACCATGTTGAGGTATATTCCTGCTAAACCAACTTTGCTGAAAGTTTTTGTCATGAATGGATGTTGTACTTTGTCAGTGTGTTTTCTGCACCTGTTGAAGTGATCATATGGTTTATGGATGTTATATATCATGTGGATTTATTTGTGAATATTGAACATGCTTGCATCCCAGAAATAAATCCCATTTGATTGTGTTGAATGATTTTTTTTTTAAATGTATTGTTAGATTCAGTTTGCTAGGTTTTTTTGAGGTTTTGTGTGTGTGTGTGTGTGTGTGTGTGTGTGTGTCTATGTTCAACAAGGATATTGGCCTATAGTTTTTGTGTGTGTGTGTGGTGTTTTTATCTGGTTTTGATATTAGGGTAATGCTGGCCTCATAGACTGAATTTGGAAGTTTTTCTTCCTCTTCTAGTTTTTTGGAATAATTTGAGACTAATGGATATTAACTTTTCTCTAGTATTTGGTAGAGTTTTTCTGTATAGCTCTCTGGTCCTGGACTTTGATTTGTTGGGAGTTTTCTGATTACTGACTCAATTTCAATCTATCCAGATTTTCTATTTCTCCATGGTTCAGTTTTGGGCAGTTACGTTTCAAGGAATGTATCCCTTTCTTCTGATTTGTCCAATCTGTTGCATTTAATTTTTCATAATATTCTCTTACATTTGTTTGTGCTTCTGTAGTGTTGGTTATTAGTTCTCCTCTTTCATTAATGATTTTATTTGAGCTCTCTCTCTCTCCATCTCTCCCTCCCACAGGCCCTCCCCCCCTTGTTTTAATGAATCTGGCTAGAGGTTTATTAATTTTGTTGATCTTTTCAAAGAACCAGCTCCTGGTTTACAGATTTGCTCTATTATTTTTGTTTTGTTTTTATATCACTTATTTCTGCCCTAATCTTTGTTATTTTTTTCTTCCACTCCTTTGAGGTTTTGTTTTTTCTTAGTCTAGCTTCTTTAGGTGTAACAATAAGTTGCTTATTTGAGATTTTTATTGTAGAGGTGTATCATTTTGAGAATGATTTACTTCACCATATCAGTTTAGGTAGAATAAAAACTATGATAATCCCACATTTTCACTATTTTTTTTTGGTGTGATTTCTTACATGATAAAGCATCAACATAGATGGAATGTAAGGAATTACACTAACCTTGGCTCTGCCCATGTCGTTGAGTTATATATGTAAATATCATCTGTCCCCTGTGCTGCAGGGAAACACATGTTGAAAACTGCTCACTTGCAAGATAACGTCCAAAACCTTTCATGTGAACCAAAGAAGTTTTTGTGATCTGAACCTTACCAGTCTTTTCAAAAACCCTGATCTTGCAGGACCCAGGCTCTTTACTTACACAACACACCCCGATCTTTGTGGCCTTATTTTCTATTTCAGTACATTTTTTTTTTCCTTCAGTGACATAGCATTTGCATAACCATGTCTAGTCATTTTTAAGAATTCTGAGTCATTCTAAACTGTCATTCTTAAAAATGACTCTGAGTCATTCTTAAAAACTCAAGTTAAAATAATTGCTCTCACCAAGTTCTTGATCTCTCTAGTCTTAGGTAAATTCTTCTCTCCCTCTGGTTCCCCAGATGCCTTATTCATACTGCTATAAAAGGTTGTAATTGCATTATTTTATGCCTCCCCTCTTTTGACTGTGAAATCTTATAAAAGTTACAAACTGTGCTTTATTAATCCATAAATTTTTAACTACTAACATTTTCTGGCATATAATAGGACTCAATCATTTATTCATCCAAGCAACTTTTAAGTTAAAATAGGCAATCTTCATTTTGACACACCATCTTATTGTAAAGCTAAATAAGGGGTTAACTCCTTAAAAATTTTAAATTAGATTTTAGTTGTTGCCAAAATTTAGTTCTGGTAATGGTATGCTCTCATTTAAGAGAATAACACAAACAGCATATAATACTCTAAATTGTTCCTCTATTGAAAGTACTATAAAAATAACTTCTGCTGAATCATTTGTTGACTAAAGCAATATTGCTGCCTAGGAGCTGCATAGTACCCATGCTATTAACTGAAAAAATTAATTGCCATGATATGGTTACTAATGAGCAATTAGTAAATGTTGTAGTTAAAACCATCAATTTCTTGATTATGTTCTTGAAGTTGGGATTTTTGTTGTATGTTTTTAGATTTATTTATTCATGAATCCAGTCAATATGTAATTATTTAATATCTTCAGTGCACTAGATTCTTGTTGTTCAGTTTGTGGTCCTTGCACCGGCAGACCAGTAAGCATCTGCTTGGAGCTTCTGAGTAATCCATAATTTGATAGCTCACCGTAAACTTCCTGAAAAAGAATATGCATTGTAACAAGAAACCCAGGTTCTTGCAGCTGTAGAATGAAGAAGATCTGAGGGTCTAACGTATGACATGGTCACTGTAATTGCTATTACCATGGATTGTACGATTAAAATTTTTTAAGAGAATAGAACTTAGTTCTCACAAGAAAGAAGGAGGGAAGGAAGGAAGGAGGTGATGCATGTGTTCATTAACTAGATTGGGTGAATCCTTCCACAATGTATATTGAGCCTCACAATTTATACTTTAAACATCTTATAATTTTATTAATCATTATACTGCAATAAAGCTGAAAGAAAAAGGAACTCTAGGAAATTCTTACACATATTGAAGTTTGACCAGCACTGCTTTATCTCACATGCTGGAAATTCAGAGATGGCGAAAAGAAAACCAACAACAACAACAAGAAATAACCAGTTTCTGATCTTCATGAAACTTATATCCTGGATGAGATAATAAAAATTGATACATTAATAAGCACAGAAATAACTACAAGTTGTAATAAAGGAAACAATAAAGTGAAATAAAAGACGGTAACCTGGAAGACAATGCAGAGTGAATAGTCTAGACCATCTTACCTTACCTATTACACTAAACCTGAGACCAAACATGAAGGGGCAGAAGCCAGGAATGGGAGGTAAAGCCTTTCCAGACAAAGGGACCATATGCAAACATCTGAAAACAAGAAGTTGGCACATTGATCCGAAAATAGCCATTGTGGGAGGAGCATGAGTGCAAAAGAGTGTATCAACTTTGGATAATAACAGAAAAATCTTTATTCCTGAGTTCCCAATGTAGGCAATCATTTTGGTGTTCTCAGGAGTTAACAGATAGCCCAGAAAATTCTGGATATTCGTTCTACCTCATTTTCTTTGTGACTTCAACCTTCACACAGAAAGAGTTATGAAGAAAGTGTGTAAAGTGCTTTTTTGCAATGGGATCTTTCCCTTTTAAATTGCATCTAATGTTCTTCAGTATGGTTAAAAGGAATGGGGATTTTTTTTTTCTTATAATTCTGCTAAAAAAAGAAACATGTAACAGATCTACTTTCTTAAATTTTTAAGTGTACGATACACAGTTAACTATAAACACAATGTTGAAGAACAGATCAAGAAATGTCTCACCTTGCATTACTAAAGCTTTATAGCACTTGAGCACCTCCTATTACTACCAACTCAGCCAGGAAACTGCCATTCTACTTTCTGCTTTGATAAGTTCAAGTACTTTCAATTCCTCATATAAATGGAATCATGCAGTATTTGTCCTTCTTTGACTGGCTTTCTTAACTTTGCAGTGTCCTCAAGTTTCATTCATATAGCATATTATAGGATTTACATTTTTTTTACATAGCTGAGTAATATTCTATTTTAGGTATATACCATATATATTCATTCATGAATTAGTTGGCATTTAGTTTGTTTCTACCTCTTGGTTATTGTAAATAAATCTTGAATGAACATGGGAGTGTAAGTATTTCTTCAAGTTTCTGATGTTAGTTATTTTGGATTACACAGAAGGGAGATTACTGAATGATATGTTAGTTTCATTTTAAGTGTTTTGAAGAACCTCCACAATGTTTTCCATACCAGCTGCAATATTTTACATTTCCACCGGCAATGCGCAGTTTCTCTATACTCTTGCTAACATTAGTGGTTTTCTTTTTGTTTTGTTTTTGTTTATTAATATAGTTACACTCAAAAGTGTGAGGTGGTATCTCATTATGGTTTTAATTTGTATTTCCGTCATGGCTAGTGACATACAACACTTATTAGTATACCTGTTTGTCATTCGTATGTCTTTTTTTTGAGAAGTGTGTGTTCCAATTACTTTAAAAATCAGGTTATTTGTCTTTATCCTATTGAGTTACATGAGTTCCTTTTATATTATCAATATTAATCACATATCAAATATATGATTCCATAGGTTGCCTTTCATTCTGTTGATTACTTTACTGTGCAGAAGGTTTTCAATCTGATAGAGTCCTACTTACATATTTTTCTTTTGAACCCAGGGAGAGGGGCTCTATCCAGAAAATCATTGCCAGGAGTAATGTCAATGTTATTACTTTCTCCTATTTGTTTTTTTCTAGGAGCTTTATAATTTTCAGTCTTATGTGTAAGTGTTTAATCTCTTTTGAGTTGATTTTTGTGTATGAGGTAGGATTAGGGTACCATTTTATTTTTTGGCATGTAGATAGCCAGTTTTCCCAGCACCATATTTTGAGGAGACCATTCCTAATGTGTATTCTCTTGGCACTGTTGTCAAAGATTAAGTAACTATTTAAGGGCTCTCTATTCTGTTCCATCAGTAAATATATCTTTATTTAGTACCATACTGTGTTGTAATATGCTTTAAAATTAAGAAATGGAAGCCTCCAGGTTTTTTTTTATTCAAGATTATTTGGGCTATTCAGTGTCCTTTTGGCTCTATGTGTATTTGAATTTTTTTTTCTGTTTCTGTAAAAATGCCATTGGAATTTTGATAGGTATTGTATTGAATATGTGTGTAACTGGTAGGATGGACATTTTAATAATGTTTCCTCCAATCCATGCATGTGGGATGTCTTTCCATTCATTTATGCCTTCTTTCATTTCTCTTAGTAGTGCTATATAGTGTTCATTGTACAAGTCTTTCATCTTCTTGGTTGGGTTTATTACTCATTATTTTATTTCTTACAATGCTATTGTCATGGAATTATTTTCTTAATTTCCTTCTCACATAGCTTATTGTTAGTGTATAGAAACACAACTGATTTTTGGACGTAGATTTTACTTACAGAATTTGGTTATTAATTCAAGCAGTTTATGTGTGTGGGGGCAGGAGCTTTAGGGTTTTCTATATATAAGATCATGTCATCAACAAATACATGTAAATTTAATTTTTCCTTTCTGATTTGGATCCTTCTTTTTTCTTTTTATTGTTTAATGGCTGAAGGTAGGACTTCCAGTATCATGTTCAATATAAGTTGCAGGATTGGGTATCCTTGCCTTGTTTCTGGTCATTTTACCATTGATTATGTTCACTGTGAGTATTTTTTTTTTTTTTTTTTTTTTTTTTTTAGTATATGTGCTGCCGAAGCGAGCACAACTGTGAGTATTTTTATATGGCCTTTATGATGTTAAAGTACTTCTATTCCTAGTTTATCATGCAAGATTGTTGACGCTTGTCAGGATCTTTTATTTCATCCATTGAGATTATTTATTTTTATTCTTTATGAGTGTGGTGTGTCACATAGATTGATTTTCATCTGTTGAACCACCATTGCATTTCAGGAGGATAAATCTCACTTGATCATGTGTGATCTTTTTAAATTGCTGTTGAATTTGGTTTGCTAGTATTTTATAGAGGGTTTTTACACTTATATTCATCAGAGATATTAGACTTTAGTTATTTTCTTTCTTTTTCTGGTGTTGGTATCACCGTAATGCTGGCTTCATAAAGGAGTTTGGGTTTGCTCCTTTTTCTACAATATTTGGAAAAGCTTGAGGTGATTTGTATTCTGATTTAAATGTTTGGTAGAATTTACTGTTAAAAGCATCTGATTTAGGACTTTCTTTATTGGGAAGTTTTTTATTATTGTTTCAATCTTTTGTTTCAATCTTATTATTGTTTCTACTCTTCAGTGGTCAGTTCAGGTTTTCTATTTTTTATGATTCTGTCTTTACAGATGTTATATTTTTATGAATTTATCCATTTTTATCTGTGTTAGTCACTTTTTTGGGCATGTAATTAATTGTTCATAGTAGTCTCATGATTATTTTTGTTTTCGTGGTCATAATAATGTTTCCTGTTTCATTCTTAATTTTGAGTCTTCTGTCTTTTTTTCCTTCTTGAATATGGCTGAAGATTTGCTAGTTTTGTTGATCTTTAAAATAAATTTAAAAACAACTCAGTATTATTTTTTCTATTGATTTTCTTTTTTTTTTTTTTTTTTTTTTTTTTTTAAAGATTTTATTTATTTATTTGACAGAGAGAAATCACAAGTAGATGGAGAGGCAGGCAGAGAGAGAGAGGGAAGCAGGCTCTCTGCTGAGCAGAGAGCCCGATGCGGGACTCGATCCCAGGACTCTGAGATCATGACCTGAGCCGAAGGCAGCGGCTTAACCCACTGAGCCACCCAGGCGCCCCAGATTTTCTTTATTTTATTTATTTCAGCTCTGATCTTTATCACTTCCTTCTTTCTGTTAACTTTGGGATTAGATTTCTTCTTTTTCTAGCATTCTTTTTTTTTTTTTTTTTTTTTTTTTTTTTTTTTTTTTAAAGATTTTATTTATTTATCAGAGAGAGAGAGAGGGGGGGAGAGAGCAAACACAGGCAGACAGAATGGCAGGCAGAGGCAGAGGGAGAAGCAGGCTCCCTGCTGAGCAAGGAGCCCGATGTGGGACTCGATCCCAGGACGCTGGGATCATGACCTGAGCCGAAGGCAGCTGCTTAACCAACTGAGCCACCCAGGCGTCCCATTTTTCTAGCATTCTTAATGTGTAGAGTTAGTTTGTTTATTTTATATGGTTTGTTTTTAAATGTAGGTTTTTATTTCTATGAACTTCCCTTTCAGTACTGTTTTTGTTAATATTTTGGTACATTATGTTCTCTCTTTTTTGTTTCTAGATATTTACTGATTTTTATTTTGGTTTAGTCTTTGACTTATTGGTTGTTCATGTGTGTATTGTTTAGTTTCCACATATACATACATTTTCCCATTTTCTGTCTTTTGATTTTCAGTTTTATTCTATCTTGGTCAGGAAAAAAATACTTGATATGATTTCAGTCTTTTTAAATATGTTAAGACTTGTTTTGTGATCTATTCTTGAGAATGCTTCATGTGTAGACAAGATTTATTCTACTGCTGTAGGGTAAAATGCTCTGTATGTAGTTGTTAGGTCCATTTGCTCTGTAATATTGTTCATATATTCTCTTCTTAATGATCTTCTGTGGGGATGTTTTATTCATTTTCAAAAGCAGATCATTGAAATACCCTACTACCATCAAGTTGTTTATTTCTCTCTATAGTTCATCAGTGTTTCCTTTATATACTTAGGTACTCTGATGTTGTGTGCATTTTAATTTATAATTGTTATATTTTCCTGGTGAAATGACCCTTTTAATGTTATATGATATCCTTCTTTGTCTCTTGTGATGGTTTTTGGCTTAAAGTCTGTTTTGTCTGATGCAGGTAAAAGTACCCTGTACTCTTTTGGTTACTATTTGCATGAAATATCTTTCTTTAACCTATCACTTTCATCCTGTGTGTATCCTAAATCTAATGCAAGTAAGTCTCTTAGAGACAGCACATAGTTGGCTGATTTTTTAATCCACTTGGCACACCATGTATTTTTATTTTGAGGATTTTTTTTTTAAGATTTTATTTATTTGTCAGAAAGGACAAATTTATTTGTCACAGGACTTGACCCAGGACCTTGGGATCATGACCTGAGACAAAGGCAGATGCTTACCCTTACCCAGCTGAGCCACCCAGGTGTCCCTTGATGGAGGAATTTAATCTATTTACATTTAAATTAATTATTGGCAGAGAAAGACTCTTGCTGTGTTGTTTATTGTTTTCTTTCTGTCTTGGAGCTCTTTTGTCCTTTTCCTCTTTTGTTGTCTTCTTTTTGTTATATTGATATTTTGAATGGGACATATATATAATTTTTTTAAAGATTTTATTTATTTGACAGACAGAGATCACAAGTAGGCAGAGAGGCAGGCAGAGAGAGAGGAGAAAGCAGGCTCCCTGCTGAGCAGAGAACCCAATGTGGGGCTTGATCCCAGAACTCTGAGATCATGACCTGAGCTGAAGGCAGAGGCTTTAACCCACTGAGCCACCCAGGCGCCCCGGGACATATTTTTTAATAGATATTTTCCTTGTGACTATAATGGGGGCTTACATAAAATATCTTTTAGGACAGCAGTCTATCTTAAAGCGAGAAAAAAAAAAAAACCCTCAAGCTTATTACATTAACTCTATACTTTTACTTCTTGCCCACAAGCACACACACACTTTTTTTTTTTTTTTGATGGTATCATAGACTTATATATATATATATATTTTTTTTAATTTTATTTATTCATTAGAGTGAGAGAGAGAGATGGAGAGAGCACACAAGCAGAGGAGAAAGGAGAATCAGACTCCCTGCTGAGCCACCCTGGAACCTGATATGGGGCTCTGTACCAGTCCCCTTAGCTCAAGACCTGAGCTAAAGGCCGATGCTTAACCATCTGAGCCAGCCAGGTGTCCCAAGTTATGTATAGTTATTGGTATTTTTTACATTTCTATCTTTAAAGTTCTCTACCATAATTAAAAATAATTTGTATACTATCATCACACAGAAATACAGTATTCTGTTGTCTATAAATTTACCTTTACCAGTCAGCTTTATATTTTCATATGCTTTTTGTGCTGTTGTTTAGTTTTTTTTTGTTTGTTTGTTTCAACTCAAAGGACTCTCTTTAACATTCTATGTAAGGCAAGTCTAAGCTTGCCTCAAAATGAACTTCCTAAGATTTTGTTTGCTCAGGAAAGCCCTACTTCCCCACCCCCTGGAAAGTCTTAATCTGTTTTTTATTTTTGCTGCACAGTTTTGCCAGATACAGTATTCTGGGTAAGCAGTATTTTTCTTTCAGCACTTAGAACATGTCATCCCATTCCCTTCTGGCATGCAATATTTCTGCAATCCACTTATAGTCTTATGAGGCTGCTCTTGTATTTGAAAAGTCATTTTTCCCTTATTGCTTTGAAAGTTATTTTTGTCCTTGACTTTTGATAATTTGATTATAATATGTTTTGGTGTGGAATGTTTTGTATTGTTCTTATGGTCCCACAGGGCTTTTTAAATCTGGATGTCTATCTCCTCCCATAGATTTGGAAAGTTTTCAGCCACTCTTCTCTTTCTTGGACCATAATGAGTATATTGGTCTGTCCAGTAAGGCCACTTAGGCTTTCTTCACTTTTTCATTATTTTCTTTTTACTCTTTTGACTGGATAAATTTCAAATGAATTCCATTTGAGTCCACCAATTATTTCTTCTGCTTGATCAAGTTTGCTGTTAAAACTCTCAAGTTAATTTTTCAATTTGGTGATCGTGTTTTTCAGTTTCAAAATTTCTATTTGGTCTTTTTAAAAAACATTTACTCTCTTCTTGTTGAAATCCTAATTTTTCTTATGTATCATTTTCCTGAATTCATTGATCTTCTTTATGATGGTTACTTCATATTCATACCTCTTTTTCCTTAAGATTGGTTTTCGAAGAATCATTTTGTTCCTTTTATTAGGCCATTTTCCCTTGTTTCTTAATGTTCCTTGCAACTTTTTATTATCCACTCACTTAAAAAGAAACATTACCTCTTCCTGTTTGAATATAAATATTATAGCAATTTGATGCTTGCATCATCTATTTAAAAATATGAAGAAAGCACATCATTAATAGTCAGAAATATTGGATTATTCCTTGTTCTTCTATAACTTGTATTTTCATTTCACTCCTGCCACAAAATTTTATTCTACCATATATATATATGTTATATATATATGTAAAATGTATGTATATATGTGTATGTATATAGATATTTTATATTTAAAATATATGTATATATTTCAATTATATATATATTATATATACTTTTATATATAATATATATTTTATACTTGAAATTTTTATTATATATATTTTATACTTGAAATGTTTATTATCACTTTAACATACTTATATGAAAAAATATATAAACGCACATATTATTTTTTAAAATTTTCTCTTATCATAGGACTGCAAGGGTTAATATACTATTACCATTGGATTATCATGACAATTATTCATATTCATGTAGTTAAATAGAACATTTATATTAATAGTATTTTTGATAGTTATAAACAAAAAGAAAAATTTTAATATAAATGCATATATTAAGAAATGGAAAGAGTTATTTTATTTCATACATTTATCCATGTTTGTTTTATACTTGAATGAGCAGGATTCACCAAGAATTTTATTTTTTTTTTTCTAAATATAAATGGAGAACATTTGTTTACATAACAAGTATGTGTAATTGGTAAGATTTTTTTTTATAGGACTGTGACTGAATTGTAAAAGTTTCTACAAAAAATACATTATCTGTATATATGTGTATATATATGTATATATACATATATATGTGTGTGTATATATCTATATCTATCTATCTATATAATTTTCCATAGTGATTATTTACCAAAAATTAGATGATCTGTGTGTGAAGAATTCTTTCACTTTAGTTGAAAGTGAATACTTGGAAGCCAACAGAGCAAGAAAAATATGTCATACTGAATTGTCATCTTTGCAAGGTGGGGATCCTGGTGATCAGAGTGAAGTGATGGGGGGACTACGGACTGATGATCAGTAGATGTCTTTATTTCTTACAATCACTTCTTTTAACCTTCCACAAGATCTGATTACAAACAGGATATAGATTTATGTGCAGGGTGTGGGTTATGAGTGAGATGTGATTTACATGCAGGCAATCTAGTGAGGCAAGTGAACAAGATTATCTCTTAGTTTAGCTTTAAATGACAATATCTCTTAGCTTTAAATGACAAGTGATGAAGGAGCAGGAGGCTGGCTGAGCACAAAGCAAAAGCTGGCGCCTTGCACCCCCTCTTCACCCGCTCCCCTCCGTAATATGTGTAGCATTCCTCAGACACCCCTGACTGCCATAAAACGATAAATCGTTAACTTGCAGGGATCACAATCCTGCAGAACAGGAATCTCCCTTGCTCTACAGATGTCCTAGAGACCTAAACAGGGAGGTTACCTTATCAATAGCACAAATTTCCAGAGGCAAATAACTCTCAGTTCCTGAAGCCCTAATGTCTCCCTCCCTACCATAAACTGGAGGAGGCTGAGGTAGAAGGGAATGTAAATGATAGCAGGATCATAACACCCCACCAAGAATCTCCCAACTATCTTGATGTTAGTGCCTGACCTAAAGACGACATTGATCAAGCCATAAGGGCAAGGCCTCCCCCCGGCACCTTGTAGGCCCTCCTTAACATGTGAAAACTCTGTTGAAACCTCCCATCCCTTCACCACCTCCCCCCAACCGCAAGGTATATAGCATGCCTACCCTCACAACCTGGGGCAGCAGCTCTTCCTGCCCATGGGTCTTGTCCCCGTGCTTTAATAAACCACCATTTTGCACCAAAGATGTCTCAAGAATTTTTTCTTGGTCATCGGCTCCGGACCTCAGCCCACCGAACCTCACCTAGGTTCTAGAACTCCATCAACAAAAGCAAGTTAAGCATTCTCCATACTTATCAGATCTATCTAAAGGAGGACGTGAAAACACTCCAGGGATCCTCCCATGTTTATTCCCAGCCTTGGCCCAGGAAGACCCTTGCCCTCCTCTATCTGGAGTTTTCTCACAGGATTCGACAGGACCCCAGTCATATTGGCGAGGACCCGTGTTGTGTTCCAACACTGAATTCCTGAAATAATTCATTTTTTCCAACTAACACTTTCCCCTTGAACGTATCCCAAGATTTCTTCCATCATGGGCAATTAACCACAGAAAGATAAGGCAAGGAATTTCTCTCTTTTATAAATAGATGCAAAGTTTTTTTAGAAAGTGGTAATGGCATAGGAGAATCTTATTGACTGGCAATTCCCAGGTCAGGATACATGTCTACATTAAAAGTTAATCCACTTCTACATGGAAGTGAGCCAAGAGAAAACTAATAGGCAGGTCCTAAAATCTCTCCATAAACTGACCTTTGATATGGACTGATGGGAGTTGATACTCTAGAACCTTTCTATGCTGTTTTTAGTCTGGAAAATCTGTAGATGGGGACTCTACCTTGATCATTACAAAATAACTCCTGTGAAGTACACATAAAATGTTTCCATTCAAACACATAATTTGATGTGGAGCTCTGCAAAAAGAACTGATTACAAAATATTTGCTAAGTAACTGAATTTGTTCATTCTTTAATAACGCTTTGAGCTCTATGCCAAAAAACCTTTATCAAAAATGTCAATTTTATGTTTGAGGGTGATTGAGCTTAAATCATTCTTTTGAGTGGTACCTAAGAGAGTAGAACCATTGAATTTTCAAGGGTATTTCTGTTTTGTGACAATTAAACCATGACCACATATGGGAATGTCTTTTTTCTTCTGTAGAGGCTTAAATCGAGCTTATGTAGAATTTATTTGTTCAACAGATATATATCAAGGACCTACTATCTATGAATACTATTCTTGGCATTGGGATATAGTTGTGAATAAATTGAAGTCATTGTCTAAAAGGGACTATATTTTAGTGATGAAGACAAATAATGCAATTCCAAAGATAAACATAAAGATAGGTAGTGATAAGTACAGTGAGGAAGAAAAAAACAGAGTAAAGGGATAGAGGAGTGAATGAGGAGGGTCTATTTTACATCGGGTGGTCAGAGCTTGCCCCTCTGTGGAGGCGATATTTCAGTCAGAAGCACTGAAGCTAAGAAACCACGTGTTGTAATAAATTTAAAGCAACTTATTTTGGGCTTTGAACTCTACACACCGTTCATACCTATTAACATTTGTACATTAGAAAATGATGCTTTAGGCTAATCATCCATCCCTTTGAAATACCATTCCCTTAAGAGGAGATGCAATGCAATTATTTAGATATTCTGTAAATAAATTACCATCATAGTCCAGACACATATGTGAGATCACATTTAGTAGATGTCCTTAATTGGAATTGTGGCTGTTTTCTAACTCATTTATGATCTTGGTTTGTTAGTGGCTGAAGTGTTATGAAGGGTGGGACAAGGAAATTAACTCACCTTCATGCCAGGATACCTTGTTATTTATGCTAACTGAGAACAAAAAACATTTACATAAATGATGTTTTTGGCCTTTATAATATTCACGTTATGAAGTAACAGCTTCACTTAATTAATTACCCACCTGAGTGCATAAGGTATGAAGTCATTAAAATAACGTTTAAAAAAAGGAGGATGGTGGACACAAATCTATTTTACTGGAGTTTTCTAGAGAACTTTCCCCACTGACCCTCCTTCTTGGGGGTTGTGAAGGTTCACGTCCCACAGTAACCAGGGACTGATCTGACCCCATACAGGTTTCTCAATCATAGAATCCTGTCCATGGAGTTAAAAGACACCAAAACATCAACTGAAGATTAAAAGTAGTTTATTTTGTCTCTAATATATCTCCCTGAAAATTGACAGAGGAGGCAGTACTGGCCAATAATCAAACAGTCATGCAGACAGCTCATGTTCTCACAGAGAATCAGGACTTCACAAGCACAGATTTAAATTCTATCATAAAGGAAGAGGGAAAACAATGCAGAATGAGCCTTTATTAACTGTACTTCTCATTTAAGAATAGGGGTTCTGGAAACTTAAAATTCTTTTTCCTTCCCTCTGCTTATTGTTTATTGAGAACATGGTTTCACTTTATATGCCTCACAGACTGCAGACTGCTTGCATTTTCCTGAGTCACAAAGTTATTCCATCATTCAGTGAATATATTTCATTTTTTTTTGTTTTGTTTTTTTAATTTAAGGTCAATTACCAACATGTAGTACATCGCCCATTTCAGATGTAGTGTTCAGTAATTCATCAGTTGTGTATAACAGCCAGTGTTCAACCCATCAGGTGCTCTCCTTAGTGAATATATTTTATAAAAGGCTTATCAATCTCCAGGTGCCGTGATAGGTGTTGAGGATCCACTATTGCGCAAGAGAGAATGAGACCTTGAATTTAAGCAGTATTAGAAAAAGACAGGCAAGCTCTAAATCTTAATGTGATAGAAAGTGGTAATTGAGGTAGGGATCCTGCTTTAGTAGGTGATCCTGCTGTAGCAGGCCTTCAAGAAAGGCCTCATAAAAAAAAGACTTTAGGCAGACCTAGAGATAGTTGTGTGAACATATAGGGAAGAGTTTCTTGAGCAAAAGGAACAGGAGGTACAAAGGTTATTGGACGGGAAAGACCATATATGTTAATAAGGCAGAAAGTCTGTGTGGATGGTGGATTGGAATGAAGAAAAGAGAAAAGAAAGATGAAATCTAAGAGGCAGGAATGAATCTGAATCCTATCCACTCTTACCACCCATGGTAAGGATTCTGGTAGAAGTGGGAAATGTTGGCTTTAAGCAGGTGCATGGTATGATCTGATTTATGATTTAGAAAATTACTAGAGCTAACTGCTAGAAAGCGTTATTGCAAACCAAGTACATATTAGAGGGAAAGGGAAGAGAAGGATGCTGTAGTAGTCTAGGAAGTGGCCTAGAATTATAATGAAAATGGTAAGAACGGATGGAATCCAGTATAAATATATTGGTAGAGGACATAGTATTCACTGTTCCACAAAATCACAGTTGTGGAGGAACTGAAAAGACAAAAATGACTATGAGCATTCTGCCTTGAACAATTAACTAGAAGGATAGTAGCAATGAATTAGATGTATAGTGGTGCCATTTTCTGAGAAAAGAAGGTTTGGACAGTGGAGAGAAGATGCAATAAACTGTCCCTTTCTGGCTGTAGTAAGTCAAGAGGAGTGTTTTTACCATGGTCTGTGGCAACAGGACCTGAAGTGGTGAAAATGGAGAAAATGAAGGATACTTTTTTCTACTAACATCCTATTGGTTATAAGAAAACACTGAGAACCTTGTAACAGCAGCTATGTTGGCTCTCCTATCTTTGCCTACCCCCTTAAAAAAAGCCTCTTTATGAAGAGGAAATACCTCAGTATATTTAATTTTGGTGTTTTTGAGGATTCTTTCCTCTATTTTTTTCTATACAGAAATAACAATAATAATGGCATAGTTTTTACTCTGCAAAATGACTTCTTGACTGGTTAATGCAGTTTTGTTTTTCAACACTGATGCTTAAAATTTATTATTTTCATTAATAGCTAATGGGGAGATAGATTTATAAAGAATTGAATGTTTAATAAAAGTGGTGCAAGCATGCGTCTTTGTCTTGTTAATGACCTTAGAAGGAAAACATTCAATCTTTTACCATTAAGTATGATATTAGCTGTAGGTTTCAAGGTTCATCAGCCTAAAAATTTTACTCTCTATTCCTAATTTTTTCAGAAAAGAGTTTCTCACAGGGATGGATTTTAAATTCAGACTTTTTTTTTTAGACATACATTGATCATACAAATTTTCTTTTGCTTTTTAATAGAATACATTACATGGATTGGCTTTGAGAGTTAAATCAGTTTTGCATTCCTGAGCTAAACCTCTTTATTGGTAAGATAATGTTCCTTGCTCTGAAATCTGTTTTATCTAATGTTTATGTTGCCACTTCAACATCTTTGGAATAGTGTTAGAAGGAATATCATTTAATTCCTTTTTACATTTAATCTATTTTGTCTTTATAATTAAAATGGGTTTTTCATATACAGCATTTCTTCATTTTTCTTATTTTAAAGATTTTATCTGAGAAAATGAGAGAGAGTGCATGAACAGGGAAGAGGTGCAGAGAAAGGAGAAGCACACATCCTGCTGAGCAGGAAGCCCAACAAGGGGCTTGATCCCAGGACCCTGAGGTCATGACCTGTGCCAAAAGCAGACACTTAACCGACTGAACCACCCAGGCAACACAAAATTTCTTCCTTTTTTAGTCAAATAGAATGATCTCTTATTTATTTATTTATTTATTTGATCTCTGCTTTTAATTGGGGTCTTTAGGTAATTTACATTTAATGTGATGATTGATATAGTCAGGATTAAATTTACCAATCTGATACTTGTTCAATGGTCCAGTCTGTTCTCCTATTTTTTCTCTCTCTCTTTTTAATCCCTGTGTTTTGTTTTAGGTTCACTGAACTTGGGTTTATACTATTCTTATTTGGAAAGATCTTCAATTTTTTTGTTTGTTTCTCTTCTCATTTTCTCAGAACACTCTGGTTACATGCATATTCAATAGAATTAAATTGTCCAGTAGCTCGACGATGTTCTGTTTTGTTGTTGTTGTTTTTGTTTTGTTTTTTGGTCATTTTCTTTTGGTGTTTAATTTTGGAAGGTTTGTATTGCAGTTTTTTTCAAGTTCTCTCATCTTTTTGTCTTTATTATCGGATTTGCTGGTGATCTCAGTGTATTTTTCAACTCACAAAGTGCAGTGTGCATTTCTAACTCTTTAATTTTTCATGTCTTCTGCAATTCTTTAATTTTTCATGTCTCTGCTTAACATCCTCAATTTTTTTTATACCTTTGTAAACATATGAAACATGTTTCAGTGGCTTTTCAACTGTTCTCTTATCTTTATTATTTCTGGGTCTCCATCTATTGATTACTTTTTCTCCTCCTTATGGATAAATATTTTCCTGCTTTTTACATGACTGGTAACTTTTGATTAGATGCTAGATATTGTAAATTGTGTCTTCTGGATACCAGATACTCTTGTACTCTCATAACTATCAATGAACTACTTTTTTTTTCCCTTTGTTGCTGTTAAGTTTCTTGAAAATAGTTTGATCCTCTTAAAATTTGCTTTTAGGGGGTGCCTAGATGGCTTAGTCACTTAAGTGTCTGACTCTTGGTTTCAACTCAGATCACCATCTCAGTGTTGTGAAATCAAGCTGCTGTCAGGTTGTGGTCAGTACAGAGTCAGTCTTCTTGAGATTCTCTCCCTCTCCTTCTCCCTCCCCCTTTGCCCCTCCCTTCACTCATGCTTTCTTTCTCTAAAAATAAGTAAGGAAGGAAGGAAGGAAGTAAATAAATAAATAAAATCTTCTTAAAAAATGGCTTTTTTTTTTTTTTTTTTTTTTTTTTTTTTTGCTTTTAAAGCTTTGTTAATATGAAAACAAACTTTAGGGCTAATTTTGTCCTTTTCATGAGGCAATAACCTTCTGTGTACTCCACATGATTTCTTTCAATTGTGCATTTCCTTTCTACCAGAGATCATTGTCCTGGTTGCTTGTCAATACTTTTTATTTTTTCCTTTTTTGCCATAGCTGGTACAAAAAGATCCTGTTCTAAGGCCTCTGTCCTGGAGATTGTTTACTCTAATTATTGTGATGTACTTTACCCATTTTACAGTAGTTTGCTTACATATATATGCCAATTAGTATTCACATAAATTCATGTAAAATGGCCTCTCTAGAATTCTGGATGTTTTTCTGTTTCAGTCTCTTAATCTCCCTTCCCTCCAATTCTCTCTCCCACTCTCCCTCTCTGTAGTTGTTCCCTCTTTGCTCTGTGAATTCTACCTACCTTGGTCTCTCTGGACTCCACATTCACACTGTGTCCTCAACTCACAGTTTACTGCACATCATATAGATTATCCCTCCTAATGCTATAGCCTAGTAACTCTCCCTCCATTCAAAAAGCTGAACAGTCATAGGATTCATTTGCTTTCCCTTTTTTCAGAGATAATTATCCTGGTTACCTGATATCTAGTAACCTAAAACTGCTGTTTTATATGTTCTGCTTAGTATTTAAATTATTTCAGAGAGGAAGGAAAATATTTTTTAAAAATATCATTCATTCAAAAAGTATGTTATTCATTCATTTTAGTGATTATATTTTTATTTTTTTAATTTTTATGATTTTTTTTGAATTACTTTAAATACCAACAAAAGTAGTAATATAAATTAACTTTATAAATGTTCCTTCTAAACAATTTTAAAATTTCAGTGGAGTTGGGAGACGGAAAACACTCTTTATTGCTATTTTGAGAATTTTATTACAGTTAATTATTTCTGTAATAAAATTACCTCTTATTTGATACTACTACCTCAACTAAATTAGCAAATATAAGTTTTAATTTGATAAGGAACACATTAAGATAAAAAGCAACATTGTGCCCAAGTCATTCTCCTGAAATGCCTAGGTATCATATGATAGAAATGCATGAAAATTTGTTTTTCTCTGTTTAATGATACAAAAAAGCAAAGAAATGACAAACCCTTTAATCTTTTTTATTGTTAGTTTTCCTATCTGCCTATATGCAGAGACCATAATGCAGGAATATGCATAAATAAAAGAACAAATTATTTACACATGTACTTCTAAGCTACCAAGTCTATGAGCAATGTATTAGAGAAAAACATTTCAAGTAAGGAATTTTGGGGTAGGTTGCTTTTTTATTCATTGCCAAGTAATTGCCTAAAGGGTTAATGCTATTTCAGTAGGTCTTTTGAGTGGAGTGTGCGTTTGGTTGTTTGTCTGTTGTTTGTCAGTAAAATGGTTTAAAGCTGCCTCAGAGAAAGTAAAAGTAAACCTGATACTGAGTACATTTCTGCTGCCATTTTTTTTTTTAAGATTTTATTCATTTGACAGAGATCACAAGTAGGCAGAGAGGCAGGCAGAGAGAGAGGAGGAAGGAGGCTTGCCACTGAGCAGAGAGCCTGACGTGAGGCTCGATCCCATGACCCTGGGATCATGACCTGAGCCAAAGGCAGAGGTTTTAACCCACTGAGCCACCCAGGTGCCCCTCTGCTGCTATTTTTAAGGTTTTTATTAAAACATTATGGTTGTAGTTCCACAGAAGAATTCTCTGTAGACTGACTCAATATCTTCCATAAAAATTGAGTGCCATTCACTAAAAAGAATATAATTTTTATCACAAGATCAATTATAATTTTTAATTGTGAATGAAAGATTATTTGGAAAGGGTTATAATAACTATTAGTTCAACAAATGCCAACATATATAATTTATGTCCAACTTTCCACAAAAACAAGGGATGGGAAGTTAAAAATAGGTGCTAGTCCATTGAATGGCAATGTGTTAAAATGTTTTAGCAGCATGAAATAGATATAAGCAAATATTGACATATGACAAATTTTGCAGTAGCCATTAGTCTCTATATTTTATGAATGTCAAAGATATTTTAATTACACAACTGTCTATCAATTTTAACATTACTAGTATCACTCAAGGCAAAATTCTAGTTTGTCTTAAATCTGAGCTATTCACTGTCATTTAAAAAATATAATTACTGTCATAATGTTTCTAAAAATTAGGGATCATGTAGAGTATTCAAAAAATAAATACAAATTTTGGTATTGCTTTATGTTGATGGCACATGAATTAAAACTGCATTATAATGAAATTGCCGCTGAATATTCCCATTAATATCAAATGAATTCATTATGACCAGGACAGTTACAGTGAATACTAAATGAATTAATAATAGTGAACCATTTAAAGTGTTGCCTAATTGTTTTATTTCATTTTTATGTATATTTTGGTCTTATTTTAACTGTTAGGTTAATAGAGAATGACATTAAATAGTTCATTTTCTTGTCTAATATCAGATAATGTCTTCACACTATTTTCTGATGATCTTTGTATTTAACCCTTTTTGTCTTATCTCAACCTTTCCAATTATTACCTCTTATTTGATACTACTACCTCAACTAAATTAGCAAATATAAGTTTTAATTTGATAAGGAACACATTAAGATAAAAAGCAACATTGTGCCCAAGACATTCTCCTGAAATGCCTAGGTATCATATGATAGAAATGCATGAAAATTTGTTTTTCTCTGTTTAATGATACAAAAAAGCAAAGAAATGACAAACCCTTTAATCTTTTTTATTGTTAGTTTTCCTATCTGCCTATATGCAGAGACCGTAATGCAGGATTAACTGAGAATAATTTGTACAAAGTTCTTCAGCTTAAAAAAAAAAGAAAAGAGAAACTTAATCTATTTAATCTATTTAATGATTCTTTATTATAAAAATGTTTTAATTTTGTTTAACCATTTGTTTTTGAATTATTTAGAAATCTGTTAAACTCTCTAAATATTAATTGCTTTGCACTGTGCTGGCACAGACATAACCTATTTTCCATGACTGTTGTTTAGAAGCTCTTGTCTGTTGAATATCCAATCCACCTCCTCCCAACCAATATTCAGATCTTCAACATTTTATCAGAGAAATACCTTTCATGTTGGAAACTGCCTTTATTTTTTTTTAAGATTTTATTTATTTATTTGACAGAGAGAGATCACAAGTAGGCAGAGAGGCAGGCAGAGAGAAAGAGGAGGAAGCAGGCTCCCCGCCGAGCAGAGAGCCCGATGCAGGACTTGAACCCAGGACCCTGAGATCATGACCTGAGCTGAAGGCAGCGGCTTAACCCTCTGAGCCACCCAGGTGCCCCTGGAAACTGCCTTTAAAAGGGCAATGGCTATAGGTTGTAGTCAGTCTTAAGAAATACTTCAATCAATCTTCACATGATTACTTTTTAATTAGGTTAACAGTAACAATTAAAAAATTAACTTAATCTAGGTTTCTGGCTACTTTTGATAAATAGGAATCTCTGTTCTTTTTAGGAATCTTTATTAATCCATCCTCTATAATTCTGTATGTAAATGATAGAGTGGGATAGAAGCCATACTCTTTAAGTAGTGTTAGTTTTCTAGTTCACCACTTGCCATATGACAAATAATTTCACTTTTATGATTAGGTATCAATAATAATTATGATAATATTCTTCTCTGGTCATCATGTTTCTTAAAAACTTTATGGAAAGTTTATCTAATCACATTACCAAATATAGTATCATTTTTATATTTGCTTTGGTGAAGGTCTATCTAAACAAAGTAAAAACGGTCCCAGGTGCCTCAACTACACCCCCCACACATACATTTTATTGAAAGTAATTATCCAGAAAGTTTCAGATAGCCAAATTTTTTTTTTTCTCATGATGTCCTTTTTTGGGGGAGACTAACTATTTTTATTATTATTACTTAAAAAAGATTTTTTTTTGGTGTTATGTTACTCACCATACAATACATCATTAGTTTTTGATGCAGTGTTCCATGATTCATTGTTTGCATATAACATCCAGTGCTCCAGTCAATCTGTGCCCTCCTTGATACCCATCACCAGGCTTTTTTAATAGACTTTCCAAACCCAGCTTTCTACACCCTAAACTGAGAAAGAGAGCTTTGAAAAACCTTTTCCAAAGGCTGCCCAATCACCAAGTATTCTATCTCAGAACTTTTCACCATGGAGGTTTTGAGAATGTTTGGTGCCATCTGTGTCTCGATTTTCCTTTCTTCTGATTTTTCATTTCTTTTTTCTTTCTTTCTTTTTTCTTTCTTTCTCTCTCTTTTTTTTTTTTTTTTTTTGAGCTGAGGTGCCAGCCGAGCCAGCCTGTGCCTCGTTTTCTGCCAAAAGGAAAAAAAAAAAAAAAGAGAGAAATACCATGCGCACTAAAATAAGATTTTTTTTTTCAGTGTTTCTGGTATAAGCACTGTACATTTCTACTGAGTTTTCTATAAGAATCTGTTTTTATCATCCTTAACAATAGAAAACCCACAAGAAAACTTGTGGTCTATTAGCAGAAAACAGAGGCCCTGGCAAGCTGCAGAGCAGCACAATCCTACAGTCGGGAAGCTGGGCAGGAACCCAAGTTTGTCCATGCCTAAGAACAACACTGTCTGCTAAAATTACAGTTTTCCCTTCTCACAAACCTCAAAGTTGTGAAACTTTACTAACTTTAAGAAAAGAACAGTTGGCCATACAAAAGATACACTTCCAAATCCATCGAACAACTTACTTATACTTGCAAATGAACCACTTGGAGTGAATCTTAAAATGTATTTGTTCCAATTATTCTGCTAAGGTAGCAAGCAGAAAGTAATCATTTTCTATGTATACTGTGAACAAGAGACTCCAAATGTTGGTTCCAAAGAAAGCATTTGACCAATAGTTGGTAAGTGGGAGTGTAAGAGTGTGCTATAGAAATGATAGCCACGTTTTTGAAAGCAAAGTGTCTTTTTGAAGTCCCTATATGCCCAAGATGATATAATAGAATCAAACTAGATAAGTTTATTTTTATTTTTTTTTTAACTCTGATGCTCCCTGCTGCCATGGTTTTTATAGAAACAGGTATTGGTAGTCAAACATTATCATGTAACTCACTGGATCAAACAGGTCAATAGCAGAAAGATACAGGTCAATATAGGTTGCTATTCCACCAACAAACTGACTTATTTTGCTGAAAGTTTTTAGCCAACCTAATCTAGTATTTAAATATTTATATTCAACAGTGTCTAATTTGGTGTCTAAAACCAGACTGGTTATTTGAATAGGAAAAAGTTAATGTAAAGATTCTTTACTGCTATAAAGTGGTGAAGAGAAGGAGAAAAGAACTCTATGGAGTTCAGAAGTAGCAGATTCCAAAAGGCAGTTATTGCCCCTGGGTTGAGGAGAAGACAAGGAACTAAGGAAGAGGCAAATCCCTTTATCTCACTGCTGAGCTTCTGATATCTTCAGAGAGCATGTCTCTCATAGGCAGATGCAGCTTGCTGTGGTGAAAACTTTTCATAAGATGTTCTGGCTTTGGTCTGCAGGAGCAGGGCACTGTTGCCCGAAACAGTGGGAGCCCAGAGCCAGAAATAGCTGTCTGTAGGGATAGTCAGGGTTTGGTTAGAACGCCTCTGTTCAGGCAGCAGGGTTCCTATACTGAATCATTGTACTTGAGGACCAGACTTCTTGCTGCAGTTGCCTTTCCAAGTCAGTATAGGATGGTTCTCTAGCTTCCTGGCTTTAGGGAAGAGTGGCAAAGGTTCATGACACCGAACATGAAAATGGAAACTCTGTATGCTACTATGATTACAAACACACAAAGATCTTGGGGTGCCTAGATGCCTTTCGGTGGTTGTGTCTAATTCTTGATTTCAGCTGGGGTGGTGATTTCCAGGTCCTGAGATCAAGCTCCATGTCAGGCTCTATGCTGGGTGTGGGCCCTGCTTGAGATTCTCTCCCTCTTCCTCTCCCTCCACCTGCCCCTGCTCATCTGTGCTGTCTCTCTCAAAACAAACAAACAAACAAACAAAAAAAGACCAAACAAACAACCTACAAAAATATTTATTGTAAAAAACTCAGAAATTTATTTCGGAATTCATTTTGTTGACTATCTGTGCCTTATAATTAGAAATCTGTTTCTAGGGGCACCTGGTGGCTTAGTGGGCTAAGTAAGCCTCTGCCTTCGGCTCAGGTCATGGTCTCGGGGTCATGGGATTGAGCCCCACATCGGACTCTCTGCTCAGCAAGGAGCCTGCTTCTCCCTCTCTCTCTGCCTGCCTCTCTGCCTACCTGTGATCTCTCTGTCAAATAAATAAAATCTTAAAAAAAAAAAAGAAATATATTTCTAATATCCAGAATAGTTTTGGTCGTGTCATTTATTTTCAAAGAATTTAAAAATAGCTTATCACTTGCTTTTTTTAAATTTTAAATTACTACCAAGGATGCAGGGTTTCAGACTTTATTTAAATTGCCCCAAATTTCTTTTACCTATCACTAATCTCTTCTTATATGTAATTAATTTTCAAACTTTTCACACAGACATATTCATAAAGAGAATTACCCAGGTTGGGGCCTAAATAAATGAGGACCTTTAAAATAATGCCTTTAAGAGATGTGTTGTTACAAAATGCCACAGGCAATATTATAATAAATGATTTTGTGCAATAAAAGATTTTTCGTCTTCTGAGATGACCCAGTTATTTCTAGCAAGAGTAAAACAACCAAATTTTAGTATAATTTTATAGTTTATATATTAAACACCTTTTGAGTGAATATTATCAGCAAAATGTCTTATGAAACTATAAGATAGAAATAACATTTGTCTTAAGACTTTCAATTACTGGAGAAGAGTTTGGATATGATGGATATTAATCAGTATCTGGCACATTTCAAGTACAATACAAATTTACAATTCTAGATATTGTATTTGTTAAGAGTTCTTTTCTGAATTAGGGCCCAGTGAAAATTATTATTTTTCCCCCATATTTGAAGTTTGAAGATAAAAGGTGCAACCTACTGTGGCATCAAAAACTATTCATAAAAATCATCAAAGTCCACTGCTCTCAAGGCAGACTTTTTAGTTGACCTTCTGAGTTACTATAATTGCTGAAATGTATATTCTGAACAACTAGCCAAACATCAAATATCCAAATATTTTTATAAGCCATGTTTGTACTTTTCTTTTGTAAATCTATACCAGACAGAATTGTCAGCTTTCTGAGATAAAAATAAATCAGTCTTCCCCCTACCTAAAAGGCAGTTACATCAATAAGTCATAATACCAAATAGATTTCTAATAAATCCAAGATAAACCAAGTTTCTTATAAGAATTTAGAATTAATAAACTATAGACCCTTCCCAATAATTTTGTCAGTATCAAAACTAACTTTGTTTATATTTACTTCTCTCCCATACCTGGTAATATTTTAGCACTTAAGCCTGTCTATATTCTTAAAAACTTAAGAACTAAACTTTCAAATAAAAAAGAATAAAGGAAAGCCAAATTAATTAAACTAGCTTTTGTGTCATAGAAAATTTCTAGTACCTAAAATATTTCTCTGCAATTTGGGCATAGTATATAATAGAAGGGCACTATTTTCAATGTTAGAAGAAAAATTTATGTTAGTTCAACTTTCATGGTTGCTCTGTCTATACAGTAGGATAAGTATAGAAAAACAAAATTAATCAACATTATAGCACTTTATTATTTGTATATATATTGTTTGACTCATATCACTGTCTTTCTGGTTAACCAAGGAAAACACATAGTAGATTGAACATTTATTGAATGCTACGTCCTGGGTGCTCTAAGAGATGCCAAGGGATATGTATGGATGAAGCTCCTTCATCTTGAGAAGCCCATTCTTGGGGAGACACATGCAAATTAACACACTAAAATGAGCTATGTGTCTGTCATCAAGACCTGAGTCTGCCTATCTAATACTAATGCTATAATATCTAGTTCTGAGATTACTGAGGAGAGTAAGGAACAATATGGAGAACTCAGGACAGGTTGACTGTTGTATGTGAATTTTATTTTAAAGGGTATTAGAAAGATGGTAGGTAATAGCCAGGCAAGAAAGATTGGGGGAAATGGAGAGCAGAATAGCTTGAAACCTGGTGTCAGGGCATGTAAATACAATGTTGAAAATGTAGCTGGAGGATATATTGGAATAGACCTTAGTCTTTGGGAGAATATGGCGGGCTGCTTTTACATAGCACAATGGCTTTGAGATTCATCTATGTTGCTGTACACGTCACTGTTTGTTCCTTTTTGAGGTAGTACTTCATTGTATAGATAATACATTATTTATCAGTTCATGGACATTTCTGTGGCTTCCAGTTTTTTAAGAAAGCAGATATGAATATTTTCTTACAGGTCTTTATGTAGATACATGTTTTCATTTCTCTTAGGAAATATCTAAGAGTAGACTGTACAGATGATAGGGTTAACTTGATAAGAAACTGCCAAACTGTTTTTTAGGATGACTTTCCCACCTTGTATTCTCCCAGCAAGGTATGAGAGTTTTAATTCTTTAACTTTGTCAGCATTTGGTATTGTACCTCTTTCCAATTTTAGTAATTCAAGTATATTGGTGTTCTACTATAGTTTTAGTTTCACATTTTTGATGATATGTAATGCTGAATACATTTACATGTGCTTATTGCCCATCTTTGTATCTTCTTTGTGACATATATTTTCCAATATATTGCCCATTAAAGAAAAAGAAAGAAAAGGATTGTCAGTTGATTTTCTTGAATTAGAAAAGTTCATATATTCTAAATAGAAGTCCTTTCACATGTTTCACAAATATGTTCTAGTCTCTGATGTGCCTGTTCATTTTTTGAACAGTGTAATTGGGCTTTGGGGAGGCACCTGTTCATTTCAGGTAGGATTAGTATTTTTGTGACAGGAATGGAAAATAAAGATGTCGGTATTTACCTTTTTATATCTGAAAGAAAATTATGTGACTCCATAGAATACAATAATTTTGAAAACCTGGGTTTATCAAAAGATTCTTTTGACTTTATCAAAAGATAAAAGATTCTTATCTAGATTTTATCAAAAAGATTTGATAAAAGATTCTTTTCTAGATTCTTTTTAACTTCTATTAACTCACCAAAAACTCTGTCCTGAACTATGGTGATATAAACTTCTAAAATCATGGATAAAATCTTCCCTACCTACCATGATTTATAAAACATAGGGTACCTAAGAAAATGGATGATTTGCCATTGGGTAAGTTCAAGCCAAGAAGAGGGAGAAACCAGAACATATACCTGTAGTCTTGGCAAAGCATAGGAAGAGTGTCAGGAAAAGCACACTGATAAACAAGAGTAAACTGATGTCCTATACTGACTAAAGTTTTGTGGATACAAAGATAGAGAGAAAAGCAATAATCACTGGGGCTGTTGTCCTCTTGCTGAACTGGGACTCCACAGGGACCATCTCACTGATATCCCTATCCCAACCTCAGGCAATTATAATAGAAACTGCAACAGTGGAAAGGGTCTGACTGCTTAGAGAGGGTGAAAAAGAATTACAATTAGAATTCTAATCATCCTTCTGTTCTTTAGGTTAAGAAAAGGTCTTAGCAACTATTTTTTATTTCTTTTTTATTTTTTATTTATTTTATTTATTTATTTATTTTTTATAAACATATATTTTTATCCCCAGGGGTACAGGTCTGTGAATCACCAGATTTACACACTTCACAGCACTCACCAAAGCACATACCTTCCCCAATGTCCATAATCCCACCACCTTCTCCCAAACACCATCCCCCCAGCAACCCTCAGTTTGTTTTGTGAGATTAAGAGTCACTTATGGTTTGTCTCCCTCCCAATCCCATCTTGTTTCATTGATTCTTCTCCTACCCACTTAAGCCCCCATGTTGCATCACCACTTCCTCATATCAGGGAGATCATATGATAGTTGTCTTTCTCTGCTTGACTTATTTCGCTAAGCATGATACACTCTAGTTCCATCCATGTTGTTGCAAATGGCAAGATTTCATTTCTTTTGATGGCTGCATAGTATTCCATTGTGTATATATACCCCATCTTCTTGATCCATTCATCTGTTGATGGACATCTAGGTTCTTTCCATAGTTTGGCTATTGTGGACATTGCTGCTATAAACATTCGGGTGCACGTGCCCCTTTGGATCACTATGTTTGTATCTTTAGGGTAAATACCCAATAGTGCAATTGCTGGGTCATAGGGCAGTTCTATTTTCAACATTTTGAGGAACCTCCATGCTGTTTTCCAGAGTGGCTGCACCAGCTTGCATTCCCACCAACAGTGTAGGAGGGTTCCCCTTTCTCCGCATCTTCGCCAGCATCTGTCATTTCCTGACTTGTTGATTTTAGCCATTCTGACTGGTGTGAGGTGATATCTCATTGTGGTTTTGATTTGTATTTCCCTGATGCCGAGTGATATGGAGCACTTTTTCGTGTGTCTGTTGGCCATCTGGATGTCTTCTTTGCCGAAATGTCTGTTCATGTCCTCTGCCCATTTCCTGATTGGATTATTTGTTCTTTGGGTGTTGAGTTTGCTAAGTTCTTTATAGATTCTGGACACTAGTCCTTTATCTGATATGTCGTTTGCAAATATCTTCTCCCATTCTGTCAGTTGTCTTCTGATTTTGTTCACTGTTTCCTTTGCTGTGCAAAAGCTTTTGATCTTGATGAAATCCCAATAGTTCATTTTTTCCCTTGCTTCCCTTGCCTTTGGCGTTGTTCCTAGGAAGATGTTGCTGCGGCTGAGGTCGAAGAGGTTGCTGCCTATGTTCTCCTCAAGGATTTTGATGGATTCCTTTTGCACATTGAGGTCCTTCATCCATTTTGAGTCTATTTTTGTGTGTGGTGTAAGGAAATGGTCCAATTTCATTTTTCTGCATGTGGCTGTCCAATTTTCCCAGCACCATTTATTGAAGAGGCTGTCTTTTTTCCATTGGACATTCTTTCCTGCTTTGTCGAAGATTAGTTGACCATAGAGTTCAGGGTCTATTTCTGGGCTCTCTATTCTGTTCCATTGATCTATGTGTCTGTTTTTGTGCCAGTACCAGGCTGTCTTGATGATGACAGCTTTGTAATAGAGCTTGAAGTCCGGAATTGTGATGCCACCAACGTTGGCTTTCTTTTTCAATATCCCTTTGGCTATTCGAGGTCTTTTCTGGTTCCATATAAATTTTAGCATTATTTGTTCCATTTCTTTGAAAAAGATGGATGGTACTTTGATAGGAATTGCATTAAATGTGCAGATTGCTTTAGGTAGTATAGACATTTTCACAATATTTATTCTTCCAATCCAGGAGCATGGAACATTTTTCCATTTCTTTGTGTCTTCCTCAATTTCTTTCATGAGTACTTTATAGTTTTCTGAGTATAGATTCTGTGTCTCTTTGATTAAGTTTATTCCTAGGTATCTTATGGTTTAGGTGCAATTGTAAATGGGATTGACTCCTTAATTTCTCTTTCTTCTGTCTTGCTGTTGGTGTAGAGAAATGCAACTGATTTCTGTGCATTGATTTTATATCCTGACACGTTACTGAATTCCTGTATAAGTTCTAGCAGTTTTGGAGTGGAGTCTTTTGGGTTTTCCACATATAGTATCATATCATCTGCGAAGAGTGATAATTTGACTTCTTCTTTGCTGATTTGGATGCCTTTAATTTCCTTTTGTTGTCTGATTGCTGAGGCTAGGACTTCTAGTACTATGTTGAATAGCAGTGGTGATAATGGACATCCCTGCCGTGTTCCTGACCTTAGTGGAAAAGTTTTCAGTTTTTCTCCATTGAGAATGATATTTGCGGTGGGTTTTTCATAGATGGCTTTGATGATATTGAGGTATGTGCCCTCTATCCCTACACTTTGAAGAGTTTTGATCAGGAAAGGATGCTGTACTTTGTCAAATGCTTTTTCAGCATCTATTGAGAGTATCATATGGTTCTTGTTCTTTCTTTTATTGATGTGTTGTATCACATTGACTGATTTGCGGATGTTGAACCAACCTTGCAGCCCTGGAATAAATCCCACTTGGTCGTGGGGAATAATCTTTTTAATGTACTGTTGAATCCTATTGGCTAGTATTTTGTTGAGTATTTTTGTATCTGTGTTCATCAAGGATATTGGTCTATAGCTCTCTTTTTTGGTGGGATCCTTGTCTGGTTTTGGGATCAAGGTGATGCTGGCCTCATAAAATGAGTTTGGAAGTTTTCCTTCCATTTCTATTTTTTGGAACAGTTTCAGGAGAATAGGAATTAGTTCTTCTTTAAATGTTTGGTAGAATTCCCCCGGGAAGCCGTCTGGCCCTGGGCTTTTGTTTGTTTGGAGATTTTGAATGACTGTTTCAATCTCCTTACTGGTTATGGGTCTGTTCAGGCTTTCTATTTCTTCCTGGTTCAGTTGTGGTAGTTTAAATATTTCTAGGAATGCATCCATTTCTTCCAAATTGTCAAATTTATTGCCAGCAATTATTTTTTTAATTATTATTTTTAATTTAAATTCAATTAACATATAATGTATTTTCTTCAGGGGTACAGGTCTATAATTCATCTGTCTTTTATAATACCGAGTGCTCATTACAACACATCTCCTCCCCAATATCTATCACCCATTTGCCCTATTCCTCTATCCCCGTCCCCTCCAACAACCCTCAGTTTGTTTCCTATGATTAAGAGTCTCTTACGGTTTGTCTCGCTCTCTGACTTCAACTTATTTCATATTTTCTTCTCTTCCACTAAGATCCTTTGTTTTGTTTCTTAAGTTCTGCATATCAGTGAGATCATTTGATAATTGTCTATATCTGATTGGCTTATTTTGCTTAACATAATACCCTCTAGCTCCATCTATGTAATTGTAAATGGTATGATTTTATTTTTGATGGCTGTGTAATATTCCTGTGTATGTGTGTGTGTGTGTGTGTGTGTGTGCGCGCGTGTACCACATCTTCCTTATCCATTCATCTGTCAATGGACATCTGGACATCTGGGCACTTTCCATAGTTTGGCTATTGTGCATATTGCTGTTATAAACACTGGGGTGCAGGTGCCCCTTTATATCATGACATTTGTATCTTTGGGGTAAAGATTGCACTACCCAGTAGTGCAATTGCTAGGTCATAGGGTAGCTCTATTTTCAACTTTTTTTTTTTAAAGATTTTACTTACTTGTTTGACAGAGATCACAAGTAGGCAGAGAGGCAGGCAGAGAGAGAGAGGGAAGCAGGCTCCCCACTGAGCAGAGACCTTGATGTCAGGCTTGATTCCAGGACCCTGAGACCATGACTTGAGCCAAAGGCAGTGACTTAACCACTGAGACACCCAGGCTTGCCCCTATTTTCAACTTTTTGAGAAACCTCTGTATTGTTTTCCAGAGTGACTGTATCAGCTTACATTCCCACCAACCGTGTAGGAGGGTTCCCCTTTATCTGCATCCTCACCAACGTCGGTCATTCCTTGACTTGTTAATTTAGCCATTCTGACTGGTGTGAGGTGGTATCTTACTGTGGTTTTGATTTGTATTTCCCTGATGCCAGGTGAGGTTGAACACTTTTTCATGTATCATTTGGCCATTTTGTTGTCTTCTTTGGAAAAATGTCTGTTCATGTCTTCTACCCATTTCTTTGATTGTATTATTTATTCTTTGGGTGTTGACTTTGATAAGTTCCTTATAGATTTTGAATACTACAGTTTATGTGATAAGACATTTACAATCATCTTCTCCCGTTCTGTAGGTCACCTTTTAATTTTGTTGACTCCTTTGCTGTGTAGAATTATTTTTTCTTGATGAAGTCCCAGGGCTTAATTTTTTATTTTCTTTCCCTTGCCTTTAGAGATGTGTCTTGTAAGAAGTTGCTATAACTGAGGTCGAAGAGGTTGCTGCCTGTGTTCTGCTCTAGGATACTTATCTCACATTTGGTCTTTTATCCATTTTGAATCTATTTTTATGTATGATGTAAGGAAATGGTCCAATTTCATTCTTCTCCATGTGGCTGTCCAATTTCCCCAACACCAGTTGTTGAAGAGGCTGTCTTTTTTTTCCATTGGATATTCTTTCCTGCTTTGTTGACCATTAGTTGACCATAGAGTTGAGGGTCCATTTCTGAGTTCTCTATTCTGTCCCATTTATCTCTGTGTCTGCTTTTGTGCCAGTACCATACTGTCTTGATGATGACAGCTTTGTAATAGAGCTTGAGGTCTGCAACTGTGATGCCACCAGTTTTGGGTTCTTTTTCAACATTTCTTTGGCCATTCAGGGTATTTTCTGGTTCCATACAAGTTTTAGGATTATTTGTCCCAACTCTTTGAAAAAAAGTTGATGGTATTTTGATAGGTATTGCTATGAATGTGTACATTGCTCTAGGTAACATAGACATTTTCACAATATTTGTTCTCCACATCCATGAGCATGGAACATTTTTCCATTTCTTTGTGTCTTCCTCAATTTCTTTCATGAGTACTTAATAGTTTTCTGGTACAGATTCTTTGCCTCTTTGGTTAGGTTTATTCCTAGGTATCTTACAGTTTTGGGTGGAATTGTATATGGGATCAACTTCTTAATTTCTCTTTCTTCTATCTCATTGTTAGTGTATAGGAATGCAACATATTTCTGTGCATTGATTATATACCCTGCCACTTTACTGAATTACTGTATGAGTTCTAGCAATTTTGTGGTGGAGTCTTTTGGGTTTTCCACATAGACTATCACATAATCTGCAAAGAGTAAGAGTTTGACTTTGAATCAAATGCCTTTTATTTCTTTTTGTTTTCTGTTTACTGAAGCTAGGACTTCTAGTACTGTGTTGAAAACCAGTGGTGATAGTAGACATACATCTCTGCCATGTCCAGGACCTTAGTGGAAAACTTTTTCTCCTGTGAGAATGATATTTGCTGTGTTTTTCATAGATGGCTTTTATAATATTGGGGTATGTACCCTTATCCCTACATTGTAAAGAGTTTTAATCAAGAAAGAATGCTGTACTAGGTCAAATATTTCTTCTGCATATATTGAGAGAATCATATAGTTCTTGTTCCTTCTTTTATTTATGTAATGTATCACATTGATTCAGATGTTGAAGCAACCTTGTAGTTCAGGAATAAATCCCACTCAGTTGTGGCAAATAATCCTTTTAATGTACTGTTGGATCCTCTTGGCTAGTATTTTGGTGAGAATTTTTGCATTCATATTCATCAGAGATATTGATCTGTAATTCTCCTTTTTTGGTGGGCTCTTTGGTTTGGGGATCAAGTTAATGCTGGCCTCATAGAAAGATTTTGGAAATTTTTCTTCCATTTCTATTTCATGAAACAGCTTCAGAAGAACAGGTATTAATTCTTCTTTAAACGTTTGGTAGAATTCCCCTAGGAAGCTATCTGGTCTGGGCTCTTGTTTGTTGGGAGGTTTTTGATAACTCTTCCAATTTCCTTGTTGGTTATGGGTTTTTCAAGTTTTTTATTACTTCCTGGTTCAGTTTTGTTTGTTTATAAATCTCTAGGAATGCATCCATTTCTTCCACAGTGCCTAATTTGTTGGCATACAATTGCTCATAATATATTCTTATAATTGTTCGTATTTCTTTGGTGTTGGTTGTGATCTCTTCTCATTCATTCATAATGTTATTTATTTGAATACCTTCTCTTTTTGGTAAGTCTTCCCAGGGGTTTATCAATCTTATTATTCTTTCAAAGAACCAGCTCCTAGTTTCAATGATCTGTTCTACTGTTCTTTGGTTTCTACTTATTGATCTGCTCTTATCTTTATTTCTCTTCTCCTACCGGCTTTATTTGCTGTTATTTCTCTAGCTCCTTTACACTTTGTTTACTGTTCTTTCTTCAGATCCTTTAGGTGTAGGGCTAGGTTGTATACTTAAGACCTCTCTTATTTGAGAAAGGCTTATGTTGCTATATACTTGCCTCTTAGGACTGCATTTGCTGCATCCCAAAGGTTTTGAACTGCTATGTTTTCGTTTTCACTTATTTCCATGATTTTTCTTAGTTCTTCTTCAATTTCTTGGTTGACTCATTCATTCTTTAGTAGGATGCTCTTTAGCCTCCATGTATTTGAGGTTTTTTTCCAGATTTCCTCTTGTGATTGAGTTCCAGCTTCAAAGAATTGTGGGCTGAAAATATGCCTGGAATGATCCCATTATTTTGGTACTGGTTGGGAACTGATTTGTGACCCAGAATGTAGCTGGAGAATTTTCCATGTGCACTAGAGAAGAATGTGTATTCTGTTGCTTTGGGATGGAATGTTCTGAATATATCTGTGAAGCCCATCTGCTGCAGTGTGTCATTCAAAGCCCTTATTTCCTTATTGATCTTCTGCTCAGATGATTTGTCCATTGCAGTGAGGGGGATGAAAGTCTTAGTAAATCTTAGGTGTCTTTGGAGTTAGGAAGGAAGTTGGATGTCAGGCTGCAGCTGAGATTGGAAAAAGGTTGTCAAAAGCTATAAGATAGCCCACCCAGACCTAAGAATAATTGGACTCATGGACAGGGAGTTTTGGGATGGTGTTCAGTCCATATTAGGAGATAGCCAAGCTCTTTAGGACAATCACTGATGCAGACAATACTCTTATACTAGATGCAGCTGTAGCAGAAGATGGAGGTCTTCCCAGAGTATCAGCAGGTTCATATCACTAATACATGACCAGTTCAATAATTCATTTTGCAACCTAAACCATTAAAGAATGGAAGATATCCATAATAATCTGTAATGTCCTTACCTGCAACCACCATGGCATTTGTATTCTCAGAAACCATCTTAGAAGTAAAGGGATATGGAGAAAACATGGCAGATTGAGCACTGGTATGGAAACCTCAGAGTCATCAAATGTAACTGACCTAGAACAGGAATAATGATTAGTACTCCTCCCATCCCAACATTACTTAGGAGATGTAGGGGCACAGGAGAAAGATTGAGTTAATAATAACTTTGCTTGGATTGCATATAGTCTATAACTGATACTTTAGCTCTTGAATTTTAACAATTAAATCAGACACAGAAATGTGAGGAAACTTTCTCTGATATCTCTCTCCTGAAGACTTGACTTATAATGTCAT
The DNA here is from genome assembly GCF_030435805.1 of Mustela lutreola. NCBI lineage: Eukaryota > Metazoa > Chordata > Mammalia > Carnivora > Mustelidae > Mustela > Mustela lutreola. The sequence goes on from NC_081294.1 coordinate 117,482,114, forward strand.
GTAAATCCTTCTGCTTTGCATGCCTAGCATTCATGACAGAAATGTATAATGCTTAATTCAGTCTTTTCTAACAGGGAGAGGGGGATGAGCTGTGGGACTGACTAAATGCAACTCAGAGTGCTTTTAAGTACCTATAACTCCTTTGATCAGCCAGGTCCAACCTTCTCATCAGTGATGATTTTGTCCTCTTTCACAGTCAAGTTTCCTCTACTGTCTCTTAGTGCACATCTGAATCCAGATTGTAGGATGGATCACAATAGATACATTTCTATTCACACAGAATGATGCTTTTCCTTCTGTTTAAATATAATGTTTTTTCTAAAGAAATATCTGCTGAAAGCTCAGAGAGGACCACTGTACTCCTTTCACAAAATCTGAGTCTGACTCAGTCTAGATAGTCTGTTACAGTTTTCTTTTGGTTCGTAGTCTTTGTCAACAATAGGAAATTAGATTGTTATCCAAGCCCAGGGAAAACTAACCTTCAGAAGGTTGATTGATAAAAAAACACATTCCAGGAATAAAATAACTACAGAAAAACAACTACTCTTCCCTTCCAGCATGGGGAAACTCCTATTATACACCTGTGATACTTAAGATAGAACACTATACTGACCAGGTGTTTCTTCAAAAATGTCTGTAGGCTAGAGACAAGCATTTCTAAACACCTAGATTGAGTTTCTTGGCAAGCATTCATGCAAGTAAATACATTAAGCTTACTTTCATTGCTGTGAAAGACTATGGGGAGACCCACTAATGGTAGGGTATTACCTTCTGAAAACCACACTGTTTACACTTATCATCCAGAAAGGCAGAGAACCAGACTGTTCCATTAAGCTGTCAATCAGAACTTATGAAGAAGCACAGATTGTATGTTACAAGTTTAAATGTTAGAAGGCATGACAATTACAGGGTTTTGAGAATGCTAGGCATTCTTCTGCCTGAAAAAAGAGGAGCATTCAAGAAATTATCTTTTTACTCTCAAGTCTTGAATATATCAGGCTTCAACAGGCTCATTTCTGTACTTTTAGTCAGTATATCTGGAAGAGGAAATAGAGCCTGATGTCTTACACTTCTATGGCACTTTACAATTTATAGGGTACTTGTACATATACATGATACTTTATAAAATATTTCATTGCAGAAACAAATTCTAAAAATACTTAGTAGAAGACTTAGTTTTGAGAAAAACAAATTTGTGATTTTCACACTATAGCAAAAATATTTTGAATGTTTTTAGTGCATATTTGTAGGTCTTTAAGAAGAACCAGAGTGTTTTAAGAAGTACTATTAACTACTAACTTTTGGACAAAAGTTAATTTAGAAATAGGTTTTATTTAGTATAATAAGGCATTTCTATCCATTATTTATAATTTTATTGGGAAAATATGTGCTAATGCAAATAATTTTCATATATGAATAAAACATAAGGCAGCATAGTAATTAATATAAAAGGATTCAACAGCCCATAAAGGTGGTTAATATATCTACCTCTTCATATATCAACACCAGTTATATTTCCTTGGAAGACAGTAAAGATCGAAAATCAAGCATACTAATTAATTTTGTTTCATTCACAGTTTACTTGAAGGTTGCATATGAAAAGGAAATCAGGTGACTGTGAGCAAGGGGAATGAATAGTTTGGATGAAAAGATCAAGAGGAGAAAACATACAGGAAGAGGAAAAGTGTCAGCTTGCTTAGCCTCAAAAGAAGTCTCTCTTAATGACTCAAAGTGGAGTAAGTTCTCTTACCTTGTCACTAAACAGTGAAGGTTTGAGAAAACTGGTTATATATGAATGAATCTGCATATAAATCTAAAGGGGGAGAAATCAGAGAGGGAGATAAATCATGAGAGATTATGGACCTGGGAATCAAACTGAGGGTTTTAGAAGGAAGGGGGGCTGGAGGGATGAGGTAAAAGCGTGATGGGTATTAAGGAAGTTGTGTGTTGTAATGAGTGCTCTGGGTGTTATATGCAACTAATGAATCATTGAACACTACGTCAAAAACTACTGATACAGTCGTTAACTGAACATAATAAAGTTATGTAAATGTTAAAAAAATAAAAACCTAAAAAATAAAACAATAAAATTAAAAAAAACTTAATAAGAAAGTATCTGGTATGATAGGAATGGGAGAATTAAAAGAGCAAAGAGAATATTCTCGGTGGCATAGCTATGTATCTGAACAGGTATTTTAGTGAGATTATTTTGGTTGTGTAGAAATAGGACTTACTGGTTTGTTCAAGAGAGGAGAATGCAAATACTGTCAAAAAAGGAGCAGAGATTCCATAGGGTGAGCTAGAAATATGGCGGGGCCAAGAATCATATAACAGACTGGTTCCAGGACCACTTGATGGACTTCAACACAGGGTTTTATAGGTCATTGCACTAATTTTTTAACTCATGTTTTCAGTTTCCTCTTCGTTGTAGCTTATGCATAGACCAGGATGGGCCATTCTTTATGTATTTGTGGAATGCCATTCTTCCACTCTGTTTCATGAACAGCCTAATTAGCTTGCCAGATCAACTCATGCAACCTGTTGGCCAAAGGAGCTGTGACCCAGAGAAAGAGTGAAGTCACATGGCTAGTTTGGCCTGACTCTCCAACAAGGGCTGTGAGTGGGGCAGCTTTCCTTAAGAAGGGCTATTGGCATTACGTCTGTAATGAGCAAATCCACAAAAATATGCATACCTGAAAAGATTGTTGGCTGTCTTATTTGCATGTGATATTTGAATTTCAACTCATTTTTTTAAATGATTTTATTTATTATTTTATTTGATAGACAGATGACAAGTAGCCAGAGAGGCAGGCAGAGAGAGAAGAGGAAGCAGGTTCCCCACGGAGCCGAGAGTCCGATGCGGGGCTCAATCTAGGACCCTAAGACCATGACCTGAGCCAAAGGCAGAGGCCTCAACCCACTGAGCCACACAGGCACCCCTCAACTCATTTTTTTTTATGGTATTCTTCTAAGCTTTATATTTCCACATAATACTCTTCACTATAAGGACTAAGAACTATTGTATGCTTATTTGTATCAAGAACTTGGGAAAAGAAAATTCTCATGGTTAAATGAATTTTTTCCACAATATTGTCTGGTGGGTTGATTGATAATAGTCCTTAGCATCCATTTCACTTCAAAGCTCTGAATTTATGTTGGTTGCTACTTCAAAACACTCTAAATTATATATTTCACATTCCTTTTCTTGGGTATTCTGTTAACATTTCTCCCATATTACATATTTGAGTTAATTAACAAAACTTGCTTTCTAGTTAGGCTGCTTATGTTCCCATTCTTTGTTTTCATTGATTAGTTTTGGTCATGTGAAAGCTGTCAAAATAATAATAATTAAAATTACTAATGTAGTCCAAATATAGTTAACTTTATAGTCTCTATTTTATCCAAATCTTATGGATGGGTAGAATTGAGGAATTTTACTCCCAAGGAGTACTTTTTGAAAATTTGGTCAGAAAATTCTTTTACTGAATCTTACTATTACATATGGGCAACTTTTTAAATAACATACTTATTTTTTTCTTATTATTCTTAGTGAGTTACAGTACTAGTTTATACTTACTCTCAGTACCATACTGTTAGCTAAATTGTTTGACAGTCAGCTCCTTTGGGGGAATTTGACCTAATCATTATTTAATTGTGCCATAGTAAACAAGAAAACTGCTCATGTTCTCTTGCAAAGCTTAGGTATAAGAAATGAGATATCAGACATAGTATATATTTGGAGTTTATGTTAAGAATTTTTAACAATGACAGAGTAATTTCTGGGAGCATATAATTCATACATTGGAATTTAAACAAATATAAAAACAAAAAAATTAGATTTTTGTATTTGAAGGCTGTTACTCTGAAGTATGCATTTTGTGTTTAACAGCTTACATTTTTTCTTTATAAGATTTTCTGAGTTCTGCCTTATATTTATGATCCTGTCATGATAAATTAATCTGATTTTTGCTAGTTAAGTAAGTTTATTGAATGACTATTGATAGGGAATAAAATTGAAGGAAATTTTCTAGATTGTGTCCTTCATAAGATGCAGTTAAAAAAAATACTGTAAATCAAATGACTTGCAAAACTCCTTGTAACATGAAATAAATAAACCTGAATCACAGTTATAATGCCTAAACCATATTAAAATTAATGACTATTGAAAAGTTTCTGCTTATGTTTGGACAAGACTGTGGGAAAACATTCATTCATCCATATGGTCAAGCAATAACTTGACCATTAAAATATTTCTATTTATGTTTCATGACAGGTGTACTATGTAATGATTCAACTTCTCCAGACATTTTGCTGTACTCATCACAGTATAGTTACCATCTGTCACCATACAATTGTATTACAGTACCATTGACTATCGTCCTTATCTGTACTTTGCAGCCCCATGACTTAATCCCTCCATAACTGGAAATGTATACATCCCATATCCCCCCTTCACTGATTTAGTCCACCTTCCCACACCCTGACCATTTTGGTGACCACCATCTTTTTCTCTGTATTTATGGGTCTGTTTCAGATTTCGTTTCTCCTTTGGTGTTGTAGATTCAACGTATAAGTGAAAGTGTATGGTATTTATCCTTCTCTGCCTTATTTAACTTAGCATAGTACTGTACTTTAGGTTGATCCATGTTGTAATAAATGGCAATATCGCCTTCTTTTTTATAACTAAATAACACTTTATTGTACATATATACCACACTTTCTTGACCCATTCATCTATAGGCAGACAATTGGGTTGCTTCCCTATCTTGGCTATTGTGAATAATGCCACAACAAACATAGGGGTACATATATATTTTCAAACATATGTGTTTTTGTTTTCTTTGAGTCAGTATCCAGTAGTGTAATTACTACATCGTGTGGTATTTCTATTTTTAATTCTTGAGGAATTTCCATAGTTTTCCACAGTGGCTATACTATTTCACACTCCTACCAATAGTGCATGAGGTTTCCTTTTTCTCCATATCCTCTCCAACTCATTTCTTTTTTTTAAATATATTTTTTATTTTTTTATAAACATATGATGTATTATTTGCCCCAGGGGTACACATCTCTGAATCGCTAGCACCCTCTCCCTAACTTCTCCCCCCAGCCACCCTCAGTTTATTTTGTGACATTAAGAGTCTCCTATGGTTTGTCTCCCTCTTGATCCCATCTTGTTTCATTTATTCTTTTCCTAACCCCCAAACCCGCACATAGCATCTCCACTTCCTCATATCAGGGAGATCATATGATAGTTGTCTTTCTCCAGTTGACTTATTTTGCTAAACATAATACCCTCTAGTTCTACCCACATCATGGCAAATGGCAAGATTTCATTTCTTTTCTTTTGATGGCTGTGTAGTATTGCATTGTGTATATATATACCACATCTTCTTTATCCATTCATCTGTTGATGTACATCTAGGTTCTTTCCATAGTTTGGCTATTGTGGACATTGCTGCTTTAAACATTCAGGTGCACATGCTCCTTTGGATCACTACATTTGTACCTTTAAGGTAAATACCCAGGAGTACACAATTGCTGGGTCGTACTATTTTCAACTTTTTGAGGAACCTCCATGCTGTGTTCCAGAGTGGTTGCACCAGCTTGCATTCCCACCAACAGTGTAGGAGGGTTCTCCTTTCCCCACATCCTTGCCAGCATCTGTCATTTCCTGACTTGTTAATTTTAGCCATTCTGACTGGTGTGAGGTGGTATCTCATTGTGGTTTTGATTTGTATTTCCCTGATGCCAAGTGATGTTGAGCACTTTTTTATGTGTCTGTTGGCCATCTGAATGTCTTCTTTGCAGAAATGTCTGTTCCTGTCCTCTGCCCATTTCTTGATTGGATTATTTGTTCGTTGGGTGTTGAGTTTGAAAAGTTCTGTATAGATTTTGAATACTAGCCCTTTATTTGATATGCTGTTTGTAAATATCTTCTCCCATTCTATCAGTTGTCTTTGGTTTTGTTAACTGTTTCCTTTGCTGCGCAGAAGGCTTTGATCTTGATGAAGTCCCAATAATTCACTTTTGCCCTTCATTCTCTTGTCTCTGGCAATATTCCTAGGAAGAAGTTGCTGAGGCTGAGGTCAAAGAGGTTGCTGCCTGTGTTCTCAAGGATTTAGATGGATTCCTTTCTCACACTGAGGTCCTTCATCCATTTTGAGTCTATTTTTGTGTGTGGTGTAAGGAAATGGTCCAATTTCATTTTTCTGCATGTGGCTGTCCAATTTTCCCAATACCGTTTGTTGAAGAGACTGTCTTTTTTCCATTGGACATTCTTTCCTGCTTTGTCCAAGATTAGTTGATCATAGAGTTTATGGTCTATTTCTGAGCTCTCTATTCTTTTCCATTGATCTATGTGTCTGTCTGTTTTTGTGCCAGTGCCATACTGTCTTGATGATGACAGCTTTGTAATAGAGCTTGAAGTCTGGAATTGTGATGCCACCAACTTTGGCTTTCTTTTTCAATATTCCTTTGGCTATTCAAGGTCTTTTCTGGTTCCATATAAATTTTAAGATTATTTGTTCCATTACTTTGAAAAAAAATTGATGGTATTTTGAGAAGGATTATAGTAAACATGTAGATTGCTTTAGGTAGCATAGACATTTTCACAATATTTGTTCTTCCAATCCATGACCATGGAACATTTTTCCATTTCTTTGTGTCATCCTCAATTTCTTTCATGAGTAATTTATAGTTTTATGAGTACAGATTCTTTGCCTCTTTGGTTAGGTTTATTCCTAAGTATCTTATGGTTTTGGGTGCAATGTTAAATCGGATTGACTCTTTAATTTCTCTTTCTTCTCTCTTGCTGTTGGTGTATATAAATGCAACTGATTTCTGTGCATTGATTTTATATCCTGATACTTTACTTAATTCCTGTACAAGTTCTAGCAGATTTGGAGTGGAGTCTTTTGGGTTTTCCACATATAGTATCATATCATCTGCAAGGAGTGATAGTTTGACTTCTTTTTTGCTGAGTTGGATGCCTTTAATTTCTTTTTGTTGTCTGATTGCTGAGGCTAGGACTTCTAGTTCTATGTTGAATAGCAGTAGTGATAATGGACATCCCTGCCGTGTTCCTGACCTTAGCAGAAAAGCTCTCCATTTTTCTCTATTGAGAATGATATTTGTGGTGGGTTTTTCATAGATGGCTTTGATAATATTGAGGTATGTGTCCTCTATGCCTGCACTTTGAAGAGTTTTGATCAGGAAGGGATGCTGTACTTTGTCAAATGCTTTTTCAGCATCTATTGAGAGTATCATCTGATTCTTGTTCTTTCTTTCTTTCTTTCTTTCTTTCTTCCTTTCTTCCTTTAAAGATTTATTTATTTATTTGACAGAGATCACAAGTAGGCAGATGGGGGGGAAGAAGGCTCCCTGCCGAGCAGAGAACCTGATGCGGGGCTTGATCCCAGGACCCTGGGATCATGACCTGAGCCGAAAGCAGAGGCTTTAACCCATTTAGCCACCCAGGCGCCCCTTGTTCTTTATTAATGTATCACATTGATTAATTTGCAGATGTTGAATCAACCTTGTAGCCCTGGAATAAATCCCACTTAGTTGTGGTGAATAATCCTTGTAATGTACTGTTGGATCCTATTGGCTAGTATTTTGGGGAGAATTTTCACATCTGTGTTCATCAAGGATATTGGTTTGTAGTTCTCTTTTTTGATGGGATCCTTGTCTGGTTTGGGGATCAAGGTGATGCTGGCCTCATAAAATGAATTTAGAAATTTTACTTCCATTTCTATTTTTTGGAACAGTTTAAGGAGACTAGGAAGTAGTTCTTCTTTAAATGTTTGGTAGAATTCCCCTGGGAAGCCGTCTGGCCCTGGGCTTTTGTTTGTTTGGAGATTTTTGATGACTGTTTCAATCTCCTTACAGGTTATGGTCTGTTCAGGTTTTCTATTTCTTCCTGGTTCAGTTGTGGTAGTTTCTATGACTCTAGCAATGCATCCATTTCTTCCAGATTGTCAAATTTGTTTGCGTAGAGTTGCTCATAGTATGTTCTTATAATTGTTTGTACTTCTTTGGTGTTGGTTGTGATCTCTCCTCTTTCATTCATGATTTTATTTATTTGGGTCCTTTCTCTTTTCTTTTTGATAAATCTGGCCAGGGGTTTATCAATCTTATTAATTCTTTCAAAGAACCAGTTCCTAGTTTCATTGATTTGTTCTTTTGTTTTTGTTTTTGTTTTTTGTTTGTTTTTCAGTTTCTATTTCATTGATTTCTGCTCTGAACTTTATGATTTCTCTTTCCTGATGGGTTTTGGCTTTCTTTGTTGTTCTTTCTCCATCTCCTTTAGGTGTAGGGTTAGGTTGTGTATTTGAGACCTTTCTTGTTTCTTGAGAAAGGTTTGTATCGCTATATATTTTCCTCTCAGGAATGCCTTCGTTGTGTCCCACAGATTTTGAACCATTGTGTTTTTCATTATCATTTGTTTCATGAATTTTTTCAATTCTTCTTTAATTTCCTGGTTGATCCATTCATTCTTTGGAAGGATGCTCTTTAGTCTCCATGTATTTGGGTTCTTTCCAAATTTCCTTTTGTGATTGAGTTCTAGCTTCATAGCATTGTGGTCTGAAAATATGCAGGAAATGATCCCAATCTTTTGATACCAGTTGAGATCTCATTTATGACCCAGGATGTGATCTATTCTGGAGAATGTTCCATGTGCACTAAAGAAGAATGTGTGTTCTGTTGCTTTGGGATGGAATGTTCTGAATGTATCTGTGATGTCCATCTGGTCCAGTGTGTCATTTAAGGCCTTTATTTCCTTTTTGATCTTTTGCTTGGATGATCTGTCCATTTCAGTGAGGGGAGTGTTAAAGTCCTTGTTATTGTATTACTATTGTTATATTACTGTCAATGTGTTTCTTTGATTTTTTTATTAATTGTTTTATATAGTTGGCTGCTCCCATGTTAAGGGCATATTTAAAATTGTTAGATTTTCTTGTTGGACAGACCCTCTGAGTATGATATAGTGCCCTTCCTCACCTCTTATTATAGTCTTTGACTTAAAATCTAATTGATCTAAGGATTGTCACCCCAGCTTTCTTTTGATGTCCATTAGCATGGTAAATTGTTTTCCACCCCCTCACTTTAAATCTGGAGGTGTCTTTGGGTCTATAATGAGTTTCTTGTAGGCAGCATATTGATGGGTTTTGTTTTTTTATCCATTCTGATACCCTGTATCTTTTGATGGGGGCATTTAAGCCATTTACATTCAGGGTAACTATTGGGTGATATAAATTTCATGCCATTATATTGCCTGTAAGGTAAGTGTTACTGTATATTGTCTCTGTTCCTTTCTGATCTACTACTTTTAGGGTCTCTCTTTGCTTAGAGGACCCTTTCAATATTTCCTGCAGAGCTGGTTTGGTGTTTGCAAATTCTTTCAGTTTTTGTTTGTCCTGAAAGCCTTTTATCTCTCCTTCTATTTTCAATGATAGCCTTGCTGGTTATAGTATTCTTGGCTGCATGTTTTTCTCATTTAGTGTTCTGAATATATCATGCTAGTTCCTTCTGGCCTGCCAGGTCTCTATGGATATGTCTGCTGCCAGTCTAATATTTTTACCATTGTATGTTATAGACTTCTTGTCCTGGGCTGCTTTCAGGATTTTCTCTTTGTCACTAAGACTTGTAAATTTTACTATTAGATTATGGGGTATGGACCTATTCTTATTGATTTTGAGGGGGATTCTCTGCACCGCCTGGATTTTGATGCTTGTTCCCTTTGCCATATTACTCTACAATAATTCTCTCCAATATACTTTCTGCTCCTCTCTCTCTTTCTTCTTTTTCTGGAATCCCCATCATTGTTTCGTCTTATGGTATCACTTATCTCTCGAATTCTCCTCTCGTGGTTCAGAAGTTGTTTGTCTCTCTTAGCTTCTTTATTCTCTGTCATTTGGTCTTCTATATCACTAATTCTTCTGCTTCATCTATCCTAGCAGTAAGAGACTCCATTTTTTATTGCACCTCCTTAATAGCTGTTTTGATTTCAACTTGGTTAGATTTTAGTTCTTTTATTTCTCCAGAAAGGGCTTTTATTTCTCCAGACAGGGTTTCTCTAATATCTTCCATGCCTTTTTTGAGCCCAGCTAGAACCTTGAGAATCAGATTCTTAACTCTAGATCTGACATTACAAATGTCCATATTGATTAGGTCCCTTGCCTTCGGTACTGCCTCTTGTTCTTGTGTGTGTGTGTGTGTGTGTGTGGTGAGTTTTTCTGCCTTGTCATTTTGTCAAGATAAGAATATATGAAGGAGCAAATAAAATATTAAAAGGGTGGTAAAGACCCCAGGAAAATGTGCTTTAACCAAATCAGAAGAGAGCCCAAATCATGGGGCAGAGGGAGGGGGTAAAAAAGAAGTACAGAAAAAAAAAATTAAAAAAGAAAACAAAAAATATAAAAAAGTAATATATATATATATATGTGTGTGTGTGTGTGTGTGTGTGTGTGTATATGAATTAGACTGGTGACTAGAACAGTGTCACCCACTTAATTTGGGGAGTATTTTGATCTCTTAGAAGAAACTACCTCCCAGAATTTTAAAGAATATATAAGTGTAAACAAAATGAAGGCATGGAATATGACTATAAAGATGAAAATAATTTTTTTTTAATTTCTAAAAAAGAAGTTGATAAGTTGGTTGGGAGAATAAAGAAAAAGAAAATGGAGAGAATTTGCTTGGGCTGGAGACTAGAACAAGCCTGGTGCTTGATTTAGGGTATATTTTGATCTATTAGAAGAAGTTGTACTCCAAATTTTTTAGAAGAAAAATCCCTATGTGTATACAAAAAATAAAGTTAGATACAATGAAGGATAAAATATGACTATAATAATGAAGGTTCAAAAAAGATTATTTTTTTATGAAAGGTATTGTTAAGATAAACTAGTTTAAAAAACATTAAAAAAGGAAAGGGTAAAAATTAAAAAAAAATTAGCAGAAGAAAAAAAAATTTTTTTAATTAATTAACTTTGCAAGACTAAAGAATCATGGGGAGAAAACCATGAATTCTATACTTTCCTTTCTCCTCCTCTGGAATTCTGAGGTTCTCCTTGGTATGTGAACTTGGTCTTGGCTGGATTTCTTGTTGATCTTCTGGGGGAGGGTCCTGTAGTAGTGATTCTCAAGTGTCTTTGCCCAAGGCAGAATTGCACTGCCCTTACCAAGGGCCAAGATAAGTAATCCCTTCAGGTTCGCTTTAGGGAGCTTTTGTTCCCTGAATGGTTTCCGTATAGTTCTGGAGGACAGGAATGAAAATGGTTGCCTCCCAATCTCTGACCCAGAGGAGCCGAGAGCTCACGGCCCCACTCCTCAGGCACCCTCAGAGAAAAGCGCTCAATCACTCCCATTTCCCTGGCCTCTGGCTGCACTCTGAGCCCACTCAGCCTGTGACCAAGAGTCTCTATCTCTGGCACACAGCTCCGCCTGGAGTCTCCAAATCCCCCAGGTCCCTGAGCTCTTCCTGGGGCGTCTCCCCAGATCTTGTGGGGACCCCACTCACAGAGCAGTGGTCTGTGCCATGGATTATGGTTCAAGGTAACCCCGAGTTGAGAGCTCACTCCTCGGCTCTGTCTCCCTAGCTGGTCTTCCCGCTCTAATACCTGCGAGCTCTGTGACACTCAGACACCCCCAAACCTTATGTTAACCCACAGGACCTGAGGCCATGCTGTCCATGAGTGGGCTTCACTCCGGTTTAGCCTCTGGAGTGATGTCCCTCCGTGGAGCAGACTTCTAAAAGTCCTGATTTTGTGTTCCATTTTCTGCTGCTCTCCAGGAGTCAGCCCCTCCTGCTGTGGTCTATCTTCCCGTCGCTTTGGATTCACTTCTTCCCGGGTCCTACCTTTCAGAAAGTGGTCGATTTTCTGTTTCTAGAATTGTAGCTCTTTTTCTCTTCGATCTCTTGTTGGATTTGTCGGTGTTCAGAATGTTTTGATAAGCTATCTAGCTGATCTCCTGCTACCTGATGTCATCTCAGCCTGCTACTTCTCCACCATTTTGACTCCTCCCTGCCAACTCATTTCTAATTTTTGTTTCACTATGCTGACAGGCATGAGGTGATATCTCATTGTGGTTCTGATTTGCATTTCTCTAATGATTAGTGATGTTGAGCATCTTTTCCTGTATGTATGTATGTTCTCTTTGGAAAAATATCTGTTCAGGTCCCCTGTGCACCTTTAATTGGATTATTTAAGTTCTTTATGTGTTTTGTATATTAACCCTTTATCAAATATATTATTTGCATGCAGTAGGTAGTCTTTTAATTTTGTTGGTTTCCTTGGCTGTGCAAAAAGCTTTTTAGTTTGGTGTAGTCCTGATAGATTTTTTTTTTTTTTTTTTTTTTGCTTTGTTTTCGCCCCTGAGGAGACTTAAGGCCAATAAGGCCATAAAGGGATTATGGTGTATGTTTTCTTCTAGAAGTTTTATGGTTTCACGTCTCACACTTTGGTCTTGTATCCATTTTGGTTTATTATTGTGTATGGTGTAAGAAAGTAGTTCAGTTTCATTCTTTTAGATATAGCTGTCTGGTTTTCCCAGCACCATTTTTTGAACTTACTACATTTTACTCATTGTACATTTGTAACACCTTTGTCATAGATTAATTAACCATGCAAGTGTGGGCTTATTTATAGGCTCTCCATTTTGTTCTATGTATCTATTTTTGTGCTGGTACCATACTGTTTTGATAACTACAGTTTTGCAGTATATCTGGAAATCCCTGGATTATGATACCTCCAGTTTTTTCTTCCCTCCTAAGATTGCTTTGGTATTCAGAATTTTCTATACTACCATAAAAATTTTAGAATTGTTTGTTCTAGGTCTGTGAAAAATGCTGTTGGTATTTTGATAGGGATTGTATTGGATCTCTAAATTGCTTTGGGTAGTATGAACATTTTAATATTAATTTTTCCAATCCATGAACATTGTAGGTCTTTTCACTTTTGTCATTGTCAATTTCTTTCACCAGTGTTTTATGGTTTTCAGAGTATAGGTCCTTCAGCCATTTGGTTAAGTTTATACCTAGGTATTTTATTATTTTTCATTCCATTGTATATGGAATTGTTTTCTTCATTTCTCTACTAATTCATCATTAGTTTATACAGGAACAGTAGATTTCTGTGGATGAATTTTTTTATCCTACAACTTTACTCAATTCATTCATTACTTCTAATCATTTCTTGGTGGAATCTTAGAGGGTTTTCCTATGTATAGTACCATACTGTCAAATATCAAATAGTGACAGTTTTATCACTTCCTTGCTAAGTTGGATCCCTTTGATTTCTTGTTTCTTGTATGGTTGCTGTGGCTAGGACTTCCAGTACTATGTTGGATAAAAGTGGTGAGAGAGGACATCCTTGTCTTGTTCTTGACCTTAGCAGAAAAGCTTTTAGTTTTTCACTGTCAGTATGTTAGCTGAGGATGTATCATATATGGCCTTGTTGTTAGGTTGAGGTATGTTCTCTCTAACCTCACTTTGGTCAGTGTTTTTTTTTTTTTTTGTTTTGTTTTGTTTTTTTTTTTTAAATATTTTATCTATTTATTTGACAGAGAGATCACAAGTAGGCAGAGAGGCAGTTAGAGAGAGGAAGAGAAGCAGGCCCCCTGCCAAGCAGAGAGCCAGATGTGGGGCTTGATCCCAGGACCCCAGGATCATGACCTGAGCCGAAGGCAGAGGCTTTAACCTACTGAGCCACCCAGGTGCCCCTTGGTCAGTGTTTTTAATCATGAATGGATATTGTACTTTGGCAAATGCTTTTTCTTCATCTGTTATTTTTTATCCATTTTTTTAAAAAGATTTATTTATTGGGCAGAGATCACAGGGAGAGAGGCAGGCAAAGCAGGGCAGGGGGCTGTAGTCTCCCCTGCTGAGCAGAGAGCCTGATGCGGGGCTCAATCCCAGGACCCCAAGATCATGACCCAAGCCAAAGGCAGAGGCTCAACCCACTGAGCCACCCTGTAGTCTATCTACTGCGGATTCCCTTTAGTTTTTCATTTCAGTTGTATTCTTCAATTCTGACTGCCTTTTTTTTTTTTTTTTTAAATTCTCTATGTATTTGTTCAAGTTCTTACTGAGTTCATCCACTCTTCTTTTCCAGTGTGGTGACCATAACTTTTAACTCTTTATCATAGATTTGTTATCAGCATTCCCTTTAGTACTTTTTCTGAGGTTTTGTCTTGTTCTTTCTTTTGGAACATATTCCTCTGACTCATTTAGCTTCATTTTCTGTGTTTCCATAGATGATGCAGAACAGCTACTTCTTCTAAACTTGAAGGAATGAACTTGATTGGGGTCAGTCCCCGTATATGCCTGGTGACTTAAGGTAGAGCTGAAGTGGTCTTCCTATGGCATGCTGGTGGGGTCGCTGGAGCCAAAATGGTAGAGTTTGGGAGTGTTCTGGGGTGCCTTGAGACTGTGTTACCTTGGTGATAAGATGGCTGGGCCATAATAAGCACTGTCTCAGGGTGTCCTGTCCCAGTATATGCTAGGGACTCACTCAGTACTCGCTGGGGCACTTACATCATGCTTCTGTCTATACTATCAGCCTAGAGTTTTAAATGATAATTCTGGATGTTAAAGGAGTTGTTTAGATTTTGCCAGTTCCAAGGGGAATTCCTTTTGCTTAAAGGTGTATACCTAGTATACAGGTATTAGCCAAGAAGAGATAATTTCAGTATACAGTATTTCAGTAATAGCTCATCATCACCGTAACTGGATAAGTCATTATCTAAGTGCAATGTCTGCTTCATTCCCCTTCTAGTTTTTGTCTCTTCCTATGCATATAGAAAGAAAAAAGTAAACTAGCATTCTTACAGTTATATTAGTTGGTATATTTGCCAAGGTCAGAGTACAGAAATACTATGATAGTCAGGATTGCTAAAGACATTTAATATCTTGTTCAGGGAAAGGGAAATAGAGAGGTAACTTAAAGGTAAGGAAGATCCCTGCCTGGCTGCAGTGTACAAAGAAAAGGAATAGCCCTTTTCAAGACAATTGCTCTTTGGTTACTCATTTCTTTTCCCCATGGTCAGGTTCGCTGCATCTCCAAACACTTGTAAGTACTGTATGTTCTGACATATCCTGAAGTCATGCATTAGCACCTTTTCATTCAGCAAAGGGTGAGAACAGATATCTTTTGGCAGCTGACAGCAGGAAGCAGGCAGAAAAAAAGGGAAGGAAACTGGGGACACTGTGGTGGTCGAGTGGCTAGCGGGTCTAGGGACTAATGCACCAGCTGTGAATACCCCCCCACACACTTTTTTTTTGCCTCCCATCCCAGATGTCTCTCTGTCATTGTCATGTCCTCAAGCTATCGTAGTAAATGATTTGTGCATTGCAACTGAGTCACCAATGTGGCAATTGAACCTCTTCACAGCTCAAAATTGTTGATGTGTGCACAGAGGGCCCTATGGTTGTACCGTGTGCTTGTAGGAACAGGGATGGAGTGGGGAGGGGATGAGGGGGAAGCACCAGGAAAGAGTAAAAAAAGCAGGAGCCAGAGAGGATATTGAAATGTCAAGGTTACCTTGTTTTGCCTGGAGAATTAAAAGGAAGGGCATATTAATGTCTGCTTCCATTTGATCTTTTGGCTCTCTTAGGTTGAAGCAGCCCCTTGCTGCCCTGGTAGATATACATATCACTTTGAAAGATTAAAAAGTGAAGAATGCAGTGATCTGTATTGTATATATGCTTTATTCTGTGGAAAGAATGTTAATAAATATACAGTGAGCCTGCAAAGTTTGCCAATATAAATAATGTGGCATTTCAAAGTCTGTCAGTAAATGTAATTGAATTTTTCAATGTAAAAATACAGTTCAGTTATAAATTGGAGTCATGCTTGACATTAGTTGGGCATTAGAAGATATTAATTAGATACTGCTCACTTCTCTTTCTTTTTTTTTACATTAAATGAAATTATCAAGAAAGTAGAATTTGCAAGCATGCAATTTAGAGATTTTCATTCTCAAAAACAAGCTGCCTGGTAATTTTTAGTAGAGAAATAAATGCTTTTTCAGAAATCTTGTCAGTGAGCTGTCTGTCTAAAACATGCCCTTCCCAATATGAACACAATATGGAAAAGCTAATCCATTTTAATACTTTGTAATGATAATAAGCTACAGTGAACAAGTAGCCTAGGGAAAAGATAGTAGTAGTCACCTTTAAACAGAAAGAGAATAGCAAGTAATTGTACATTTTTACACTAGGCTGATGACAACATTTCCTGTGACTTTGAACTTACTTTGGCTGTCACCATCCTGGCAAACATTCTGCATATCAATCAGACAGTTGTATTTCTTGCATGACATTTGCAGCATAATGTAGACATTTACTTATGTGATAGCTGTATGTAAGCAGACCGTTTATATGTAAATAATTGTATTCTTTCATGCTACAGAAGCTGTATGTAGAACTATTAGGACCTTTCAGATCTCAATACTACTGTAATTTCATTTAGTGTTTTTATTCTTGCTTAGTCTATCTTCATCGTTCTTTGACACGTTCACCCCTGAGTGTCTGGTTTACGTGATGTTATAGTGGTTTGTGTGTTTTCCGGCAGTTAATTACTTGCACTAAGATTCCAGAAATCGATTTAACAGCATTTGAACCTTATTTTCTTAAAAATTTATCATGTTGAGTTTTTTGTTAAACAAAATATTGCAATTAATTACCACAAAAAGAAGTACATCCAGATAGTGACTTTAATTTGCATTATTTAATGTTCCCTGGGCATGTTTGAGTTCTTTTCTAGTTCCTGTTATATAAACAGGATGTTAAAGTTTTCACTTTAAGATTTATGAGTAACCAGTACCTGTACTTGTTAACTTCCTTCCGAGTAGCTTATTCAGTACTTTTACAGAAAAGTAATTGAAGGCATCCCCACAATGCATAATATGTGTTAGTCATAAATACCTTTATGAGACCATTTTCTGATTCAAGAGGAGTACGTTGATTAGGATTTATCATTGGGGCCAGAAGGTTATAGCTAATTAAGTACCTGTATAAATACAATTTTTTTATTCTAAAATAAGTTTTTCTAGATTCCATTGAAATATGTATGTTCAGTTGTAATACAGTAACACTTTTGCCTACTTTCTCATCCTTGTTTAAAAGATAATTAGCTTCCAGGACTATCCAAAGAAAACAGGATACGATTTGGCTCTAGGGGGAAAAAAAAAAAAAAAAAAAAAAAAAGAAAAGAAGGAAAGGAAAAATGGAACAAAACAGGTAAATTTTCTCTTTGTAATGCTAAATCCAATGTTCTAATTCCAGGGCTAAGAAAATGAGACTAGCAACAGTGAGGGCCACCTGACTCCCACCAATTCATACTTACTTAGCCAATTCCTAGACTTTGCATCTGTATTTAGTCATGTGACTAGTTTTGATTACCAGAGTAATATGAATTGAATTGATGTATATAATTTCTGGGCTGTGGTGGACGATCATATTGTGAGCCTATTCCAAAGTCTCTCATCCTTTCTCTTGGATATATAAAACCAAAGTGACATTGCACTCACAAGCTTCAGCCATTAGCCTTCCTTATTACATCTGTACACTGATATTTATTGCCCACCAGTGTATATTTATTTGACCATTGTAATATCTTTTCCATGGCAGAGGCATCTGAGGCTAGCTAAGTTTGACCGACTTGTATGATATAAAGAAAATCACAATTTGAGGTTTCTGTTTAAGTCCTAAATTTATCTTCTTTCCAGCATACCTCTTGAATAGGATTTATTAATCCTTAGAATTCTATCAATTTTATTTGATATGCTTTCATTGGTGGTAAGGAGCAATGTTTCATGTTCTTCATAATACAAGGGCAGATTGGACAATTAGGAACTGCTTCACAGTCTGAGCAGATGTTCAAGTAACAGTCAAAGCTAGGTCCACATTACTCTATTAGGATTATTTTAGTGTTGACTGAAAACAAATACACTAAAAAATAACCACCAGAGTATCTATATTTAAGGATTGCCTTCAAGGAGAGAGGTGTTAGGTCACCAGAATGGACACATTTGTTATTACAGACTTTAGTCACCCTCACATTTACTCAAGAGATCATTTACTCAAATGTGTGGATATTCACAGACAAGATGCTGAGAGAACTGTAGAACATGGGAGTGAGGCTGAAGCACCCCCATGTAACACAGAGACCAAGACAGACTGCAGTAGAAAGGGAAGAAAGGGGGCTATAGGAAGGAGTTCCAGCAACCAACCCCCTATCCCTAACATCACGGTCACTCTGTAGGAGCCCCTAGGCTGGTTTCAGCCCTTGGGAATAGCAGGATAATCTGCAGGGCTGTTGCAACCCCTGGGAATCTAATTGTGTCAGAAAAAAGGCGAAGCGTTCCCCAGAAAAACTATACTCCGATCTTCTCAGACTAAGTTGTTCCCTTCAGAGCCCAAGTTGTAGTCCAACCACTGGTTTTGTTCATTTGCTTTCTGACCAGGGAACTTAATGAGGTGCAGCTCTACCTAATTCAGTTTCGTATGGCAGGAATTTTGCTTGGCACTGTAGCCTGATCTGCTCATACCCAAGCAGAAGTCATAGCCCTACTGCAGTGGAATGTAGCCTCAGCTCCAATTGGGAGAAAGAGCTGGCAAGAATACATGGAAGGTCTATAACCCAGCAAGTCGCAAGGTGAGTGTGGGCACTCCTGAACACCCCCAGAGCCAAAACAGTAGTTCCCTGTTCAAGCAGAGAACTCAGAGCATAGGTCAGCTTAAGTCAAAACCACAAACAAGGAGCATTAGTAGCTTTAGAGCTGCTTCCCCTGCTGTGCCCAGTTAGGAAAACAAATCAGCCTTTGGCCCACCAACCCAGAAACCTTACCAGAGTTTACAGTGGGAAATGAAGTGTGCAAAACTGAAGGCTTTTCCTGTCTGCAGAGCAAAACTAGTGGTCCCATCTGACCAGGATATTCAGTATACACTCTTAACCTGCTAACTATGTAGGCTCGGGGTCTACCTACTATTGAGTATCATACCATCTGGTAAGACTGACTCAAGGTCCTACAGCTGACTTGGGCAGAAATGCCAAGGCAGGCAAACAATGTCCTCCCTCCCCCCACCCAGCCAGATGACCTCAGAGCTTAAAGTTACCTTGCTGAAAAATAGTACCTACCTGCTGATACATCCAGAAACCCAAAGGAAGCTGACAGGTAGAGAACTGTCTCTAACAAAGGAAATCAGGAAAAGTCTGGAAGAGATCATTTACTCAAATGCGTAGATATCAATGTAATAAATTAAGGATCTTCAAAAATCAGATAAATCTAACATTAAAAAAACTAATAAAACTAGTAACTGATCTTAGAAATCTATGAACTGTCAGACACAGAATTCAAAATAATCCTCCAAAGGAAGCTTATTGAATGAAGATATCAGCAACTTAGAAATGGAACATTTGAAATTATCCCAGGAGAGGAGCAAAAAGAAAAAATGGGTAAAAAAGACTGAAGAAAGCCTATGGGACATATAAGACACAATGAAAAGAAACAATATTCACACTATGAGAATTCCAGGAAGCGAAGAGAAAGGGACAGAAAGTATATTCAAAGCAATAATGATCCCAAACTTTCCAAACCTGGGCAGAGAAATAGGCCTCAAGATTCAGGAGGCTCTAAAGACCCCAAATAGAGCTACATTAAGACACATTATCATTAAATGGTCAAAAATAAAGCAATTTAAAAGCAGCAAGAGAAAAGAAAGGAGTCACAGATAAGTGAACCCCTAATAAGACTATTGTGAGATTTCCCAACAGAAACTTTTCAGTCCAGAGGATCATGAAATGACATGTTCAAAATAGTAAAATAAAATAAAAATCAGGCAAGAATACTGTACCTGGCAATGCTATTCTTCAGAAATAAAGGGATAAAGACTTTCCCAAACAAACAAAAGCTGAGGGAATTCATAACCACTGGACTTGTCTTGTAAGTAACTGTAAAGTGTATTCCTTGAGTAGAAATAAAATCACACTTGTTAATATCATAAAAGCATAAGAAAGCAGGGCAAAACCCACTGGTCATAGTACATATTTATAATCAAAGTTGGATTCTGTCCTGTGGTATGTAAATCACTTTCAAATTAATTTTAAAAGTTAAGAAACAAATATAGTAAAAAATAAACTGTGGTAATCTGTTATTATTACACAATAATGACCTAAATTGTAAGGGGGAGAAGTAAAAGTTTAGCGCTTAGGAATTCTATTAAAGTTGTTATTAGGGTATTGTAATTTGAAGTTATTTTATATAAGTCTCATGGTAACCACATGGAAAGATGTGTAGTAACTATACAAAAGAATGTGATAAAGTCAGGGAAAGCAGAAGACATCAAAACACACACACACACACATGCACACACACACACACACACAAAGGAATGCAGGAAAAGAAGGAACAATGGATTTACAAAACAAAAAATGACAAGAGTAAATCCTTACTTAGTATTACTTATTAAATAAAGAATTACTTTAAGCTGATCAAATTCTCTAAACAAAAAACATAGAATGGCTGAACGGATTAAAAAAAAACAAAGGTTTCAATGATACGTTGCCAACAAGAGACTTACTTCAAAATTAAAGGTGCACAGAGACTGAGAGTGAAGGGTTGGAAAAAGATTACAAGCAAATGCTACACAATAGAAAGCAGGGATAGCTATATCAGTCAAAACAATTTTAAATGGTAAAACAAGCAAAGATCATCATTACATAGTGAAAAAGGGGTCACTCCATCAAGTAGATTTAACAGTTGTGAATACTTATCTACACATCACTGGAGCACCTAAATATGTAAATTAAAAACTAATGAAGCTAAAGAAGAAATAATAGCAATAAAATATTTACTAACTTGGATACCTCTCTCTCAAAAATGAATAGACCATCCATGAATCAATAGGGAAATGGGATTAGAAGAAAAATGTAAAACCACTAGACCAATATAGAACATTTTATTTGACTACTGCAAAATGCACACTCTTTTCAAGTGCACATGGAAAAATTTCTAACATTATCCTAACACAGGATAGGCCATGTGTTAGACCATAAAATGAGTCTCAACAAATTCAAGAAGAATCAAATCATATAACATATTTCTGATCACAATGTTATAAAACCAGAAATAAACAACAAGGGGAAAACTGGAAATCCACAAATACCTAGAAATTAAACAGCACTCTCTTGAGCAGCCAAAGAACCAATTAAAGGTGGGGAAGGAAGCTATCTTTAAACAGATGAAATCGAAATACAGCGTTCAAAACTTAAGGGATGCTGTGAAAACAATTCTAAGAGGGAAGTTCATCAATGGCTACATTAACAAGCAAGAAATATCCCAAGAACAACCTAATGCTATGCTTTAGAGAACAAGGAAAAGAAAAATACACTAAGCCCAAAACTAGCAGAGGGAAGGATATAATAGGGAAACAAACAAAATCAACAAATCTTTAGCTAGAATGACCGAGGAAGAAGAAAATACAAAAATTAACAAAAAAACATATAGACGTAAAAGGAGACAACATAACAAATGTCACAGAAGTAAACATTATAAGAGGTTGCTATGAACAACTATATGTCAACATACTGGACAACCTAAAAGATATGAAAATTTCCTAGAACATACAAATTATCAAGACTTATTCAGAAAGAGATCGAAAGTCTGAATAGATCAATTACTAGTAAAAAATAAAAGATCTCCCAATACAGAAAAGTCAGAACCAGCTATCTTGACTGGTACACTTTACCAAACATTAAAGAACCAATACAGTTCCTTTTCAGACTCATTCCAAAAAAAAAAAAAAAAATCAAATAGGAAGAAACATTTCTGAATTCATTTTATGAGGCCTGTATCACTCTGCTACAAAAAATAGAAAAAGATATTGCCGGAAAAGAAAACTATAGATTCCTATCTCTGATCAATATAGATGCAAAAATTATCAATAAAATGAGCAAACAGATTACCACAGTAAAAGGTATCATTCACCAGGATCAAATGGGATCACCTAGGATGCAAAGATGGTTCAATATACATCTAATCAATGAACATGATCCATCCCATTAGAATGAAAGAAAAAAGTATGATCCCCTCATTGAATGCAGAAAAGCATATGACAAAATTCACTACTGATTTATGTCAAAAAACTTTTAGCAAATTTATTATGCTGAGGTACACTCCTTCTATACCAAGGACTATATATGACAAACCCAGTGTTAACATCATACTCACCAGTGAAAAACAAAGCTTTTCCTCTAACATCAAGCTTAACGGTACCCACTCTCACCACCTGTACTCAACACAGTGTGCTCGAAGTCCTCACTGGAGCAATCAGGCAAGAAAAAGAAACAAAGGAAACATAATTAGAAAGAAGGAAGTAAAATTGTCTCTATACATAGAAAGTCCTAAATATTAGACAATAAAAAATGTAGTCAAGTTGCAGAATATACAATTAATATATAAATGTCAGTAGCCTTTGTATACAATAACAATGAATTATTTGAAAAAGAAAGAAAACAATGGCATTTACAATACTATAGAGGATAATGAAATACTTCGGAATAAACTTATCCTGGGTAGTGAACGATCTCTACTGTGAAAACTATCAGACACTGATGAAAGCTATCCTGGGTTCATGGATCAGAAGAAATGACATTGTTAAAATGTCTAAACTACCGAAGTCCATTAACAGATTCAATGTGATCTCTATCAAGATTCCCTTTTCTCTCTCTCTCTCTCTCTTTTTTTTTTTTTTTTGGCAATTTTTTTAAAGAAAGGGGAAAAAAAGTCCTAAAATTTATATGGAATCAAAAACCATAACAGTCCTGAGAAAGAACAAAGAAAGTGGTATCACACTTCCTGATTGCAAGCTATACCAATGTAAAGAGTACAGTACTGGCATAAAAACAAAAACTGGCATAAAGACAGGCCCACGGAATAGATCTGACAGCTCAGAAATAAACTGAAACACATACTGCTATGTAATATTTGACAAGGGAGCCAAGGATACTCAAAGGAGAAAGATAGTTTCTTCAATAAGTGGTATGCAGAAAATTGGATATTCACATATGAAAGAATGAAACTAGACCCCTATTTTATACCACTCATGAAAATGAACTCAAACTGGATTAAGAACTTAAATTTAAGACCTGAAAGCATAAAAGTTTTAGAAGAGAACATAGTAAAAAATGTCCCTGGCATGGATCATGGTAATGATCAATGTCCCTGACATGGATCATGGTAATGATTCTTTGGATATGTCATCTGAAGCACAGGTAACAAAAAGTAAACAGTTGGACTACATCATACCAGTTTCTTAACAGCAAAAGAAATAATCTTTGCAAAGAAGATAAACAAGAGACCAAGAAGTATACAAAAAGATGCTCAACATCACTAGTCATCGTGAAAATACAAATCAAAAACACAAGAAGAAATCATGTGTGTTGCGCATCATCAAAAAGGTAACAAATGCTGGTAAGAATAGAGAAAAAGAACCCTTGTACATTGTTGGAGAATTATAAAATGGTATGCCAGTATGGAAAACAGTACAGATGCTCCTCAAAAAATAAGATTACCATGTAATCCAGAATATTCACTTCTGGAAATATATCTAAAACTAAAAGTTACCTCTTCCACCATATTTGTAGCATCATTATTTACAATATCAAAAACATGGAAACAACATCAGTATTCATCATTGGATGGATGGATGAAAGTTCTAACACACACATACACACACACACACACAGAGGAATATTGTTTAGCCATAAAAAGTGAGGACATCCTGCCCTTTGTAGTAACATGGTTGGAACTTGAAAGCATTTTGCCAAGTGAATAAAGTCAGATTAAGCAAGACAAATACTGTGTGATCTCGCTTTTTTGTAGAATCTTATGTGTAATAAGACAGAAATCAGATTTGTGGTTACCAAATGTGGGGAAGGATGGGGAATGTCTATAGCTAACACTGACATATGATGCATATGAATTATTTTGCTTTCCTTTTATTTTCTCTATATGAGATCACAAATGCCAGCTCAGCTTTCATGATAATCAACTTAAAATATATGTAAGTTGCAGGGTTGTATTTCAATTACATCAATAAAATGTGGGAAAAGTTACCCCAGGAAATCCCAAAGATACTGTTTATTTTATGGAAGACATGTTGGGCTTTCTAATACCCAATAAGTGAGTCCTTGTCATTAATGGTCCTAATAACTTTCCATTTCTTCTATTTGTCTTCTTTCTGATATTTTTTTTTGAGGAGGTCTATACTGAACTTGCCAAAATCTGTTATTTTATCTTCTCTTGCTACCATGACTGAAATTTAGAAAATATACCACCTGTGTTCCTAAAATTTATAATGCCTATGACACACCGTGTCATCCCTCAATTCAGTGCACTCCTTGGAAATGTATTTGGGTAATGTAATTCTTTTGTGTATTTGTATTTTTACCACAAACAGGCAGATTGTATTCAACTTGGGAGTCTCAGGTTCTTAAACATGTTACTTCTGGGAAGGACAGTAAGTAATTAACTAAAAGAAGGTTTGATTCCAATTCTTCTCATTAAGAAGAGTCCCATAGGCCTCAGTTTTGAATATAGAAGAAAGAAGCATTTTGGGGGAGGTACTTTTACCTCCATCACCTTAAGGAAGACCCTGTTTTCTTCTGTGTATCTCTTCCTTTGAAAACTACATGGAATTCTGTTAAGTTAGTCTAGCAAATGATATTTAGAGAGAATCTCATGTGGAGTTGCCTTTTGCTCCTCAAAATCCACAATTATGTCAAATACATTTTAGTTATATATCTTTTTTTTTTAAGTACTTGGGGAGCACCTGGGTGGCTCAGCCATTAAGTGGCGGTCTTTAGCTCAGGGCATGATCCCAGGGTCCTGGAATCAAGCCCTGAATTGGGCTCCCTGTTCTTCAGGAAGCCTGCCTCTCCCTCTCCCAGTCCTCTGGCTATGTTCCCTCTGTCAAATAAATAAATAAATAAATAGGCACTTGGTATCCTGGTTCAAGATGGTTATGGAGGAGGATCCCATACTTGTCTCCACCCATGAACATATGGAATCTACAACTATAAACAGAACACTTTGCTCTGAAAGAAACCCCAAAACTAATTGAGCAGCTATTATATATCAGCTTAGTGAGAAAACGAAAACCCATGCTGAAATGGATGGAAGTTGATACACAATCTTGCCTTAAGTCCCACCCTTGGCATGGCAATTTTTAATCTGGAGGGAACTCATAATGCTAAGCTCCTTCCTGAGGAATGAAGAGTTTGAACCCCATATTTAGCATCTCAACTTTTAAGAGCTGAACCTGGGAGACAGGCCTCCAAGACATCTAGCTTCAAAAGCCAATGGACCAAAAAAAAAAAAAAAAAAAGCCAATGGACCTTGTGTCCACAAAGGTGAACTGAGAAGTAGTTCTTAAAGGGCTTATGCAGACTCACTACGACTACACAATGAGGCCCAGTGTAGAAGCACCAGACTAAAAGGCATCTTCCTGTGAAAGACATCTATTTGCTTATCTTTAAAGCTTTGGTCTGAGGAGCAAGCATCTAATTTAATGTACACAAGGGTTAAATAAAATATCCTCTGGACTACAGAGGCCAGTACATTCCATCTTTATGCTTTTGCTCTGCCTTGCTCCAAGTCCCTGTTGCCTGCCAGAAAAGAGCTGTGCACACATCTGGTGTCCCAGTTTTTACATCTGCTGCTCAGAGAATGTCCATCAACCTGGTTCTGGTGGGCAATAGGGTTTGTATTCACAGATTTCATGGAATGGTCACAAGTGGAGAAACAGTATTTAATTGGTTATTACCATAGGGCACAGTGCAGAGGCAGAAGATAGAAACACCCAGTCTTTCCATGAAAGAGTCCCGTTAGCCTATCATCACAGCTGTGGTCTAAGGAGAAGGCTTCTAATTAAACACACAATAATTCTCTCTAGATATTAAGGAGACCAGCAGGTACCATCTTTCCAGTCTTCCATTGACTCTTCCCAGTCATCTGTATCTTTCAGAAAGGAGTTTATGTACATATTTAGTGTCACAGCTTTTGTGGCTGTTCCCCAGAAAAGACATCCCTTGATAGCCTGGCTCTGGTGGTGAGTAAGGCTTGTGTCCACAGATTCAAAAGGATGGTAACAAATACTCCTTCATGGACTATCACCCCAAGGATCACTGCACAGGAAAAGACAGAAATAGCCATGCCGCTGTTTTCCCTTTAAAGAGTTATATTTGCATACCTTTAAAGCTGCTGCCTACCATTCAGACTGACTGAGTTCCTCCCTTTTGGGATACTGGTAAGTCCTGGAATATCCTAACTGCTGTAAGCCGCTAAGAACAAAGGCTGTTGGACAATCACAAGGACTGGAGAGACAACCAACAGCTAGGACAGAGGTAAAGGGTAACTTTTATCTCCTCCAAGAAGTCACAGTGAAAGACTAAGAGAGGTGGCTGTTTTATCTGACACATGGAAACCAGAACAGAAAGTCAAGGAAAATGAAGAAATGGAACATCTTCCAAGTGGGTAAACAAGATGAAAACCTCAAAAAGAGCCTTACTGAAATTTGATAAGGAGATCAAAATAATCGTCATAAATATTCTCACTAAGGTCAGAAGAACAATGTATGAACAAAGTGAAATTTTCTTTAAAGTTTTTTTTTTTTTTTTTTTTATCTGAGACAGAGCAGGAATGGGTAGGAGGAGAGGCAGAAAGAGAGGAAGAAGCAGACTCCCTAAGCCAAAGGTAGATGTTTAACATCATGCCTGAGCCACCCAGGCACCCCCAAAATGAAAATTTTGACAAAACAAAAAATGTAATAAAGTACCAAATAGAAATCACAAAACTAAAAGTTAACAACTGAAAAATGTAATATAGATGTTCAGACTTTACCTAGCAGACTAAGTAAAGCAGAAGAAAACATCAGTGTACTCAAAGACAGGACAGTGAAACTCTTTCAGACAGGGTAGCAAAAAGAGTCAAAAAAGAATGAAAAAGACTGGAGATGGTTTAAAAGACTTAAAGGATAACATCGACTGGACTGATATCTGCACTATAGGGATTCCAGAAGGAGAAGAAAGAGTGGAGCAGAAAAGTATTTGGACAAATTATGCCTAAAAACTTCACTAGCCTGAGGAAGTAAATAGATACCCAGATTTAGGAATCCTGCAAAATTCCAAGTAAGAGGAAATCCAAGATGCCCACACCAAGACACATTATAATTAATTTGCCAGAAGTTCAAGACAAGGAGAGAATCTTAAAGGCATCGAAAGAAAAACAACTTGTGACATGTAAGAGAACTCCCATTAGACCGTTATCAGCATATTTTTTAGCAGAAACTTGGCAGGCCAGTGGAGAGTGGGACTATATTTTCAAAGTGCTAAAGTGAAATACAAAAACAGGAACACAACCTCCAATCAAGAATACACTAACTCACAAAGTTGTCTTTCAGAATTGAAGGGGAGAAAGTGTTTTCCATACAAGAAAAAGCTAAAGAAGTTTCTCACCACTAGACTGACCTTACAATACATGTTAAAGGGACTTTTTTAAGAAGAAATAAAAGGGTGCTAATTAGTAACAGGGAAACATAAGTATAAATTTCACTAGTAAAGGTAAATATATGGTAAAATACAGAATAATCAATTATTCTAATGCCACCATTAGAGTTAAAAGACAAAAGTAGTAAAAATAACTCAATAGTAATTTGGCACAATACAAAAATGTATGCACCAGATAAAAAGATGTCAGTTGTGATATCAAAACATAAAACTTGGTGGGAGAGAAAAAATATAGTTTTAGAATGCATTCAACTCTAAGTTTTTATAAACTTACAATACACTGTTACAAAAAAAGGAATCTAAGTATATCACTATGAAAAATCATCAAATTACAAAGGAGAGAGCAAGAGAAGGAATTACAAAACAGAAAACAATTAAATGGCAATAAGTTTATACCTACAATAATTTAAATGTAAATGGGCTAAATTCTTCAAGCAAAAGACATAGAGTAGCTGAGGATGCAAAACAAAGTGGCAGATCCATCTATATGCTGCCTACAAGGGACCTAAATGAAATGTAAAGAATACATACAGACTGAAAATGAAGAGGGGGTGGGAAAAGATATTCAGTGGAAACCAGAGGAAAGAGTAGGGTAGCCTTACTTGTATCAGACAAAATAGACTTTAAGAGAAAGACTGTAATAAAGTAACAAGAAGGTCATTATGACTATGGTAAAGGGGTCAATCTAACAAGAGGATATAACATTTGTAAATATGCACCCAACATCAGAGCACCTAAATATATAAAGAAAAATCTACAGATCTAGAAGGTAAAAAGAACAGCAATCTAATAAATAATAGGGAAATTTAATACCAACATTCATCAATGGATATACCTTCCAGACAAAATCAATAGACATGTTGGTCTTAAACGCATTAGATGAGATGGATTTAACAGATAAAAACATAACGTTTTGTCCCAAAAAAGAATATATATTATTCTCAAGCACCCATGGAACATTCTTTAAGATTATCTTTAGACCACAAAACAAGTCTTAATAAATTTAGCAAGATTTAAATCATACCAAACATCTTCTCCAACTACTATAGCATGGTACTATAAATTTAATTAAATGATGAAATATGAAAAATATATAAATAAATAAAGATTAAATATGCTCCCGAACAACCAGTAAGTCAAGGAAGAAATCAACAGACAAATCAAAAACATTTTGAGACAGATTAAAATAGAAATACACTATGAGTTATGAGTTAAAGCAAAAGCAGTTCTAAGAAGGCATTTTATAGTGATAAATGCTCACTTTAAGAAAAAAGAAGTGTCTTAAATAAACAACCTAACTTTATACCTCGAGGAAGTAGTAAAGGGAGAACAAACTAGTCCAGAGTTAGTAGGAAAGAAATTAAGATCAGAGAAGAAATAAATGAAGTAGAGACTAAAATGACAATAAAAAGATCAATGCAAATAAGAACTGTTCTTTTTAAAAATACATAAAAAATAGACAAACCTTTAAATGACCACACACAGAGAGGACTCAAATAAAATGAGATATGAGAGAAGACATGTTATAACTGGTACCACAATAAGTAACGTAAGGGACAATTATAAACAATTATTTGCTAACAACTTGGACAAGTTAGAAGAAATGGATAAATTCCTAGAAACATAAAACTTACCAGAATAGAATCATGACAGAAAATCTGAACAGACCAATTATTAGTAAGAAGATTGAATCAATAATCAAAAACCTCTCAAGAGATAAAAAGTCCAGGATAAGATGGGTTTATTGGCACTTTTAACTAAACATTTGAAGATGAATTAATACCAATCCTTCTCGAGCTCTTCTAAAGTACAGAAGAGAGAAACCTTCAAACTCATTTTATGAAGTCAGTATTATGTTGATACCAAAATCAGACAAGGATTCCACAACAAAAGAAAATTACTGATCAATGTCTCTGTGAATATAAGTGCAAAATTCGTAACCAATTATTATTGAATTCAGTTTGCTAATACATTGAAAGGATTGTATACCATGAAGAAATGGGAATTAATTCAGGAAAGCACAGATCATCCAACATCTACAAATTAATCAATGGAATATACCACATCACCAAAATGAAAAAAAATCCTCTCACTGATTACAGAAAAAGCATTTGACAAAATTCAACATTCAAAAGTGGGTATAGGAGGAACATACATCAACATAATGAAGGCTATGTAAGAAAGTCCACAACTAACATCATACTCCATTATGAGAAAGTAAAGAGCCAAAGCTTTCCTGAAGAAGAACAAAGTAAGAAGCATTATTCTTGTTTATTTAAAACTATATTACAAAGTTATATTCATCAAAGTACTGTGGTATGGTCATGAAAACAGATACATAGGTTGATAGAATAAAGAACACAGAAATATAGCCACACATTTCTGTCAATTTATTTATGGCAAATGAGTCAAGAACATAAAATGGGGAAAGGACCATTTCATCAATACATTTTTTTTTTCTGGGAAAATTGGGTAGATATGTACAAAATAATGAAACTTGACCACTGTCTTACATCAAATACAAAAATTAACTCAAAACGGATTAATGAGTGTAAGACCTGAAACCATAAATTCCAGAAGAAAACACAGGTGGTAATCTCCTTGACATCAGTATTAGTGATGATTTTTTGAATCTGACTCCAAAAGCAATATGTGCAAAAATAAACAAATGAGATTCCATCAAATTAGAAAGCTTTTGCACATCAAAGGAAACCATCAACAAAACTAAAAGGCAAACTTCTGGTTGAGAGAAAATATTTCCAAGTTATATATTTGTTAAATGGTTACTATCCAAATTATATGAAAATTCATACAACTCAGAAGGAAAAGAAACACAAAATAATTAAATTTTAAAAAATGATAATAGACTTTGAATATACTTTTTTCCCCAAGAAGACATATAGAAATCAATAGGTACATGGAAATGTTCTTAACATCACTAATCTTCAGGTAAATACCAATAAAAACAATGAGTACTACTTCATACATATTAGAATGTCTATAACACAAGAGACAAGACATAACAAATGTTGGAGAGGATGTAGAGAAAAGGGATCTTGTTCACTGTTGGTAGGAATGTAAAGTGATACAGCCACTATTGGAAATAATATGGTAGTTTCTCAAAAAATTAATAATAGAACTACCATATGATTCAACAATTTCACTTCTGTATATTTACCCAAGAAAACAAAAACAATAGCTCACTACCTGCATCCCCCCACATTCATAGCAGCATAATTCAACTATATCAAGACATATAGGCTTCCTAAGTATCCATCAATAAATGAATAGATAAAACAGTGCACACACACACACACACACATACAATGGGATATTACTTAGCCATAAAATATAAATAAATCTTTCCATTTTCAACAACATGGTCTGAATTTATGGACATTGTGCGAAGGGAAACATCAGAGAAAGACAAGATCTCATTATAATTGGAGCCTAAAAGCAAAAAAAAAAAAAAATGAAGACAAAGAAGAAGAAGAAAGAAGACGAAGAAGATGAAGACGAAGAAGAACAAGACGAAGAAGACGAAGAAGATGAAGACGAAGAAGAGGAAGACAACGAAGACGAAGAAGAAGAAGAAGAAGAAGAAGAAGAAGAAGAAGAAGAAGAAGACAACGACGAAGACGAAGACGAAGAAATTAATTCATAGATACACAGAACAAATAGATGTTTCCCAGAGGTGGGAGGTAGAGGTGGGTGACATTGATGAAGGGGGTCAAAAGGAGGTAAGTCATGGAGATATAATGCTCTGCATGGTGACTATAGTCAGATTGTATTGCATATTTGAAAGTTGCTAAGAGTATATCAAGTTCTCATCACTAGAAAAAACTTATAACTATATATGGTGATAGATCTTTTTTTTTTTTTTAAAGATTTTTATTTATTTATTTGATAGAGATCACAAGTAGGCAGAGAGGCAGGCAGAGAGAGAGAGAGGAGGAAGCTGGCTTCCTGCTGAGCAGAGAGCCCGATGTGGACATAAACAGGACCCTGGGATCATGACCTGAGCCGAAGGCAGAGGCTTTAACCCACTGAGCCACCCAGGTGCCCCCTACGGTGAAAGATCTTTTTTTTTTTTTTTTTTTAAGATTTTATTTATTTATTTGTTAGAGAGAGAGAGAGAGAGAGCGCAAGCACAGGCAAACAGAGTGGCAGGCAAAGGCAGAGGGAGAGGCAGTCTCCCCACTGAGCAAGGAGCCCTATGTGGGACTCAATCCCAGGATGCTGGGATCATGACCTGAGCCGAAGGTAGCTGCTTAACCAACTGCAACTGAGCCACCCAGGCGTCCCTATGGTGATAGATGTTAATGAGACTTATTTTGGTGATCATTTTGCAGTGTACAAAAAAATCAAATTATTATGGTGTCATATGTTATATGTCAATTATGCTTCAATTTAAAAAAAAGGAACTGATAATATATCATGTACAAAATACATGGCATTTGTCTGGGCATTTGTAAGTTAAGCAAATATTTTCAGGAATTTACACAGCAAATTTAGGCCTCTTTGAACAGTGCTGTTTTCATAGATCATATGTGTGTGTGTGTGTGTGTGTATGTGTGTGTGTTTGGGGGGGTGCATCATTTGTTTGGCATAGATCCTTGTAGTTATGATATCTTAGAAAGATACTATATTTAGAAAGATATGTACATCTTAAGAGTCTGTTCTTATTACAACCTTTATCGTGTATTAAATACATCAACATTCTTGGACAAATTATATTTCTTCCCAATCTCAAAAATGACCATCAGATATTAAAAATCCATTATAATGCTTAAGAAATATAGGAAGATATTCAAAGTTTCAACATTATAAAAAAAAAAAAAACACTGCTTAAGCCCTTGAAATGAAGATATATGTAAAAAAAGAATTGAGCAAGATTAAATCAGTATCTAAAATTAAGTACATAATCCAATTCAAAGTCCATAGAAAATACTGGACTTATGTTTTTAGGAAATTAATTCTATATTATTGATATAATTTAGGATAATTTTAGCAGCTTTGATATAAACTAAGCAATATTTCATTGACTTCACATATTTCAAGTTTATTTCTTGCTTATGCAACAGTGCTATGTTTTTGCATATGTTCTAGGTTGGATAGGTTCATTGGCCCATTAGATAATTCAGGTAACTTGAATCCTGTATTTGATTTGCAATTCCCTGGAGGTATGCTGTCCCTTGAAACCAGCTGTTGTATGCAGAAAGAGAAGATGGGAAAGATACACTGGAGTATAACCATCTTCATCAAATATCATTTCAGTTCACATTCCTTTGGAGAGAAACATATGTATGATCTAGGTGCAACATGATTGGGGAATACTATCCCTTGGGGGGAGCTGTATCTCCCCAACAACTTTAGATCCTGTGAGAAGGGCCACTTCTGTTACAATAGTGATAGAAACAAATTTTTTTTCACAAAATACTAGAAATGATATGATGTGCAAAAATTAGAAGGTGGACATAAACAGAGTGAGGAAGAAAACCAAAGGCTAAAATCTATACTGGATAGGGCTTCAGTGAGAAGCAGCAGTAATTAGAATCGCAGTCAACTCATGATGAGGTGGTAGATAGAGAAAAGGCAGAACTGGTTTGGTGACTAAAGTGACTTGATGAGACCCATGATAGTAATGCATCATTCAGCCCTCACAGTTTAACCAGTGCTAGCCTGCCCAAGGCTAGCTAGTAAGAACCAGGATGAAGTTAGGGTGTCCTTGCCAAAAAGTCTCCTCACCAGGGTACCCACAATCACTGGAAGCAAAATTTACTACATGGACCCAATTACACATGTAAGCTACCTGCAAATGTAAAGTATGAATATGATCTCCCAAACAAACAGCATCATCTCAGAAATCAAGTACAGAATAGATCAAAACAAATACAAACAAAATCAGTATGGTAGGGCATTAAATATAATTAATCCTCAGAGAACTGCAGCAGCATATAACATACATATTATCAATATTTAAACATCTTATAAATTAACTTTGGATTGGGGCATAAATGTCAACACATAGGAACAGAAATGGGCACTGTAGAAAAGCTGGAGTATTCAATCTGCAGCTTTAACCCACTTAAAAATGAGAAGGAACTCAGAGGGCAGGGAAAACATCCCAAGTATATGCTGGTCTCAAAAGTCACATATGCCTACTAAAGAAAATAAAACGGGAGAGTTCAGTAAAAGCAGATAAGACCTATCAAGAAATTTACTAATAAAATTTTTTATGGCGTAAAATATTAGTTTCTGAGGAATCACATTAAAAGAGAAATTCAAAAAGTGTTTGGTGTTTATCAAAATTATAGTCCACAAGAATATATGAAAATACATAAACGTTAATATACTAAGAAGAACTTTTTCAAAATATAACTCTTAGACATCAGAAGACTGTAAAGAGAAGATGGCAAGTCCTCAATGATTGGATGCACTTCTTAGAAACTGACAATTTGATGGGATGCAAATTGGTATAGTATGACAGTTCTTCAAAAACTAAAAATAGAACTACTATGTGATCAAGCAATCCCAATTGCAGGTATATATCCAAAGGAAATTAACAAGAATTTCAAAGAGCTATTCACTCCCATATTAATTGCAATGTTATTCACTATAGCCAAGATACTGAAAGAATCTAAGTGTCTAACAGTGGATGAATGAATAAAGAAAATGTGGGGTATATGTACACATGTAAAATATATATATATATAGAGAGAGAGAGACATACACATACACAATGGATTATTTCACCATGAGAAAGAAAGAAATCCTGTCATTTAAGACAACATGGATAGACCTTGAGAGCATTATGCTAAATGAGATAAACCAGATGAAAAAAGACAAATACTGTATGAGAGCACTAAGTATGTGAAATCTAAATAAGCTGAACTCATAGAAATAGAGAGCAGCCAAGGGTTCTAGGGATGGGAGAACTAGAGAGATGATCAAATGGTATAAACTTGCAATTAGAAGATGAGTAAGTTCTGGAGATCTAATGGACAGAATAGTAAATATAGACAACTATAATTTATTATATCCTAAAGTTGCTAAGAGACTGTATAAACAAAGGTTCTCACCACAAACACAAAATGATAGTTATGATAGTGATAGAGGTATTAGCTAATACTATAGTGGTAATCATATTGCAATATATAAATGAATCAAATCAACATATTTTACACCTTAAACTTACACAAAGTTATATATTCACTATAGTTAAATAAAAGTTCAAAGTTCACAAGTCATCATACAGACCCAAGAAGTTTATGTGTGTATATGATTATGATTTCTTAATACATTGAAATTTCCTACATTTTGACTTTATAGATAGTAAGATTCCCCACAAAGGAAATCTTAATAGATTCCAAATAACAAAGATTAACAAAATAATTGAAAAAATCTTTGATCTGTCTCCATGAATATATCCACATAAAGAAAATCTAAATGATTTATAAATTATACAGAAAATTAAAATTGAAATTAGTCACTGTTGAGAAACAGTGGACGCCAGAGAACATTATGAAAAAAACCTGCCAGGGGTCACCAAAGCAAGATATAAATATATAATTTTAAAAACATGTAAAAGCTATGAAATTCCTTTCATTTTTTTAAATATTTTATATATTTACTTGACAGAAAGAGAGATGTCACAAGTAGGCAGAACAGAAGGTACAGAGAGAGAGGGGGCAGCAGGTTCTGTGCTGAACAGAGGGCTCGATCCCAGGACCCTGAGATCATGACCTGAGCCAAAGGCAGACGCTTAACCCACTGAGCCACCCAGGCATCCTTGAAATTCCTTTTAAATGAACGAAATTTTCTTATAACAAAACTAGAAAAACAAACAAACAACAAAAAAAAACCTCAAATAAATTAGAAATTCATAAAATAGAAATAGGATACCAACTAGAATTGATCGATAAAACTAAAATATGGGTATTTGAGAACATCAGTAAATAAAACAAATCTTTGGAGAGTCTGAGCAAATGGTTTAGGGAAGATAGAGGAAACAAGGATTAAGAATACTGGGGCATGGGGGCACCTGGGTGGCTCAGTGGGTTAAAGCCTCTGCCTTCAGCTCAGGTCATGATCTCAGGGTCCTGGGATCAAGCCCCACATGGTGCTCTCTGCTCAGCAGGGAGCCTGCTTCCCTTCCTCTCTGCCTACTTGTGATCTCTCTGTACATATCTACACAAAAATTTAGTAAGAGCTACATCCAAATAAAATTTTACCCTATTGGGGCACCTGGGTGGCTCAGTTGGTTAGGCATCTGCCTTCGGCTCAGGTCACGATTCTAGGGTCCTGGGAACAAGCCCCACATCGGGCTCCCTGCTCAGCGGGAGCCTGTTTCTCTCTCTCCCACTCCCCCTGCTTGTGTTCCCTCTCTCCCTGTGTTTCTAAAAAAAAAAAAAAAAAAAAAAAAAAAAAAAAAAAAAAATTTACCCTATTTAGAACATCTTAGTTTTCTCTTTATATAGTTACTCATTTAACCTTTTAAAAAATTAATTTGCAAGTGATAAAAATATTTATGTTCCAAGTTTTACAGGTGTAAAAAGAATGCTTACTACTGATAATGGCCAATAAGTGTGTTTTATAAGCTCAAATAAAAAGAAAATATAGAGTTATTATTTGGAATGGAAAATTAAGAATGATACCAATAAGGATGTTTTAGAAACTACAAATGGTCAGCTTTGTCTGTTCTTCAACTTGAAATGAGTAAGAGAAAAATCACTACTATAAATATTTTATTTCAAAACAGCATAATTTCTTTTTTCTAAATATTTCACTTTTCAGTTATCTAATCTGAAAAAATATTATAAGACAGATCTCTTATCTGTATTTGTGCTTGTGTTTATGTTAAACAATGGGCACATATTAATTTTGTAATGTACAGTAGTCTAGTAATTTCTAGGGACATCTTATTCTGTATCATTCACAAACATAACTCCAAAGTTATAAACGTAAAACAAAGCATTGCCCTAGAAAGTGAACACTGATTAAAGTCACAATGTGCTCTTTTGTGATAGTGTTCTTAATAAAATATTATCAGTGGTAAAATGTAAATAAAAAAGTAAATTGCTTCATTCATCATGTATTTTATGCAGTTAAAATGAATGAACTCTCCTTTGAGAAAACATTTGACTAAGCAAAATAATGGTTATGAGTTTGAGAAAATGTTTAATGAACTTACTGGTTAAAATGCAGTTGTTATTTTACAGCCTATTATTGTATGTTTTAAATTAATTGAGGTTTCTTTGCTCAGAGACTTTCATTTTTTTCTCTGTTTCCACTTAATACACCAAAATAAGTGACCTTAGTAACTCAGGTGGATGCCAGGAAGTTATTAGGTGGGGAAATGCGGTTGACCTAACAGTATGTGGCTGAAAGAGTGTATCCATGATTCTTCATATTCATTTGTCTGGTGTCAGTTCAAAGGCAAAGTTGCCAATAACAAAACATGACTTTTCTTCAAACAGTTCATATTATAGGCATTGTGACTGATAGTCATCTCTATTGTTTCAAAATACACCTATTTACTACACACATACACATATACATATATATATACACACATATATATACATATATACATGTATATGTGTTTTAATGATATTGCTGTCCACTTATTGAAATATTTCAGGTAACATATATACCCATTTGCTGAAGACAACAGGAAAAGATGCTTATTTTTAAAATGTAACCCTTGTGGTAACTTTATGGGTAATTACCAAAATCTGGAAGCAACCGAGGTGTCCTTCAGGAGGAGACTGGATAAACTGAGGTATATCTAGACAAGCGATTATTAAACAATGGGAAAAAGTGAGCTATCAAACCATGAAATAATATGGAAGAAACTTTAAATATATGTTACTAAGTAAAAGAAACCTACCTGAAAAGGCTATACACTATATGATTCCTTGTATATGACATTTTGAAAAAGGAAGCAACTATGGAGACAGTAAAATATCACTGGTTGCTAGGGGTTAGGGAGGAAAAATGAGTAGGTGAAGCACAGGTTTTAGGGCAGTATAACCACTAAGTGTGATACTAAAATGGTGGATACATGACATTACACCTTTGTTCAAACCCAAAGAATGTACAATGCTTAAATCAAACTTTAATGTAAACTGTAGACTTTGAGTCATACTGGGTCCATGTAGGTTCATCAGTTCTACCAAAAGGACCACTCTGCTGGGAGATACTGATAGTGAGGGAAGCTATGCAGATGAGAGATGCATGAGAAATCTTTATATGTTCTATTCAACTTTTGCTACAAACCTAAAACTGCACTATAAATTCATTTAAAAAATTTAAGCTCGACTATATTAACAGCTCTAATATTTAAAGTAATGCCTAATGCTGGGAGATAGTTCTAAAGCATGACAAACCTATCATATGATTCATTAAATGAACTGATATCAGGTCTGTCCCTCCATGGAAAATAGCATTTTCTTCCTGCACATGGTAGGAATTTAGTGGGCACGATGCAGTGTTTGGTTAAGCTGAAGATTACACAAAATGGCAACTTAGACAAAGAAAAGATGAAGTGTCTTGGGAAGGATAATCTTAAAAACAATAATACATCATAGCCACAGACATGTTGAGTGAGCACATTCCTATTAGAATAGTTTGTGTAGGACATGTATGTGTTATCTCCACATGAAGAGATAGCAAAAATGGATAGTTCGCACTTAGAATGATGGGTTTAAGTCTAGAGCTGTCTCAGTTGTTTTTTTTTAATCTTAGGCAAATAAGCTTATACCTTAACCAATGTCCCACCTTCTTCCTTTACAGTAAAGTATGAACAAGGTAGACATGAATATTATTTAAGTAAGTATAACTGGAAGCTGTATGTAGACAAAAATTAACTCAAAGGATAAAGATTTCTGAGCATGAACCTGACATTCCCTTGCAGTTCAGGTCCTATGGCACAAGTTCGTTATCTGATGCATGGTAGAAGCTAAAGATATTGATGTTCAATGAGTAAAAAGAAAAATGGCGAGACAAAAAAATATATGCTAAATAACACTTACATTATAAAAGTTTGTGGTCAGCTCCTTAAAAATACATACATACTAATATCTGAACCTACTATGGATCTTTATAGTTTAAACTACACAAATAAAATAAGCTGTATAACTTAAAAAACGTGTTCAGTGTATGACCAGTAAAATTGGACCTTTGATATATTCTGGCTATTATTTTGTATCATCCAGATAATCAAGAATTTGTTCATTCATTCACTCAACATCTCTTAAGTTCCCGTAATGCTAGGTTATCAAGAAAGACCCTTAAACAAGACAATGCCCCTCTTTTCTTTCAAGTTTATATTCCAAAGCAAAAAGGTGATATTGGTAATTCTAATTTCAAATCTCTTTGATCTTTCAGATATCAGATAACATAAAAATTGTATGGTAGTGTATTTAAAATCTTGAAAGTATACTTTAGAATATTTACTTTTAGGGACACCTGGGTGTCAATTAAATATGGGATTCTTGATTTCTCCTCAGGTTATAATCTCAGGGTTGTGACATTGAGCCCCATGTTGGGTGCTGCACTTGGTGTGCAGCTTCCTTAAGATTCTTTTTCTCCCTTTCCTTCTGCCCCTCTCTCTCCTCAAAAATTTTTTAAATTTATTTTTAAATATATATATAATAAAATTAACTTCTTAGTGTACAGTTCTCTGATTTCAGAAAAATGCATACAGCTATTTAACTACTACTACAATCAAGGTTTGGTTTTATCACCCCCCCAAAAAAAAAAATCTCTTGCAAAAACAAACTTCAGTGAAGATTTGGAGCTTTTCAAAGAACATAAAAATTTAGTCTAAAAACAATCCAAGTGACTCATAAATTATAAAAGTGTAATTAAGTTGCATAAGCTTAGTCTTAAGGCATATTTACCTTCAAGATACAACAGTCACTATAAAGCAACTCCAAGTAAAACAAAAACAGGGGATACAGTCTGTTAGTAAATACAGCAGGGTCATAACTACGTGAAATGAAATCTCACTACCCCAGGCAACCGCAGAATCATTACCCCACTCCTCCATCTCCTTTTCCTTGTCTGCATAATCTATCTCCGTGGCTGTCTGAGCAGCTGCTCATTCTGTGGTGATGCTAGCTCCAACCATCAGCTCATGGGTCCTCAGGATGTTACAGACTCTGCACCCTCATGGACCTCACATGCACAAATTCAAATCCCAAATTCCAAGGAAAAGAATTCGATGTGGCAGAGCAGTGGATAATATTACACTCTGTTACATGGTGTAGAGTCTATGGATGGGTTTGGTATTCTTCCACTTTGCAAAGACACCTCAGCAAGAAGTGTAATAGGAGAAGGAGTAATACCAGTGATAAGAACAATACTAAAATCAAAATGCCAAGATCAAGAACATGCTGTATTTTAAAGATATTGTCTAGAACCTAGCTATTACAGTCCAGTACGATACTATCTCAAACAAAGGAGAAATTATCAGAACCAGGGAAAGTGAGAAACTCTAGTATGGTCAAACTAAAAGGACAAAGAAAGAAGGATTCCAACAATAATGACCAATGCTTAAATAAACCAGCCAATGTTTAGAATCTTGAGCACTGAGGAAGACCTACAGATTATCTGGAAGAAGTTTTGGGGATAATCACAATATATTAGGATAAGAATTTAACTTGAACACAATAAAAAATATCATTTTATGAATGGCATTGACTGTGATAGTAAAACATTAGTGTTTAAAGTGAGTTTCCAGACAATCCGGCTTATATTCATGACATGAGATTTTTGAGATTGCTAGAAGCAGTGGATGAAACAATGTTTATGTTTCCATTATGACACACACCTGCCATACTGGACTAAAATGCCAGCACTACCTTCAATTCAAGTTGTGTATCCCATTTCTTTTGCTCCTAAAGATCTTGATAAGACAGTGGTGTAAATGCAGTTACCAGTTATACTGTCAAGTGTCCAGGAAGAAATAAAAAAAAAAAAAAAACACTAGAATTTCAGAAGGAAAATAGAAAGAGAAGGTGTGTTTTCTTTTTCTTGAGATCCAAAGTGACAGAGATAGGCAGAATGCATTTACTCCTTTTACTCAAACCAAACCAAACTAAACCATGATTCTGTTTCAAAACCAGGAAAAAAAAAAAAAGAGTAGGAAATGTTAAAAACTGGAATGTGTGCAAGGTATTTGTTTAAAAGAGTGGGAAATGTTAAAAACTAGAATGTGAGTGAGACTCTAAATCTCACAAAACAAACTGAGGGTTGCTGGGGGGAGGGCGGTTGGGAGAAGGAGGGTGGGGTTATGGACATTGGGGAGGGTATGTGCTTAGAATAAATTTTTAGAATAGAAATAAAATAATTATTATTAGTTTTATGAAAATGAATCCTGACTCAGTAAAATAGAAAGAACTCGTAGCCAAAGAGTCATTTTATATATATCCATATTTATATTCATTATGTGAATATAATTTGCCAGGTTCTCCTCTTTTAGCCTTAGTGGTTTTGTACCATGAAATAAAATCTATTCACATCCATGGGCATGAGCACATGTACACACATGGACACACACACAGCAGCGAATTATGTTTTGGTATTTTCCCAACACAGCCTGATAATATTGAAATCAATCATGGACCAATAAATCTACAATGAATAATTGCAGTGTATCAAAGAGTCACAGAAAACAATAAAAATTTGTACCAAAAAAAAATCCTGTGTTGAAGAAAGGAGCTGGGCTAAAGCATCTATAATTCCAGATTAGAAAATCATAGATCAATGTAGAGAGTATATTCCATAATTTGGAATAAGGAAACTTGCAAAAATATATCTATTCTATTACTGAATGATCGAACTGTTCTAAGAAAAGTGGCTGTTTTCCATTCTCAATACACACTGAGGACTCTGAGTAGATACTTCCAGCTACACCCAATGTAATGGACATGGTCTTTAGGACCTCAGAAAATGGATTGTGAACTGTATTTCCAGCAAGTTTTGATAGAAAATATATGCAGGAGATACAAGTTTAAGGTAGTTGAATTCCCCATTATTCATTGACTAATTACTCATTTTGTGGTGATCCGGGTCTGTGGCTTCTTCTCTCTTTTTTTTTTTTTTTTCTCTCTGCCTGCCTGCTTGCCTTTGGCCATTTCACAGTTCATTAGCACCTTCAAAATCTGATCAGCAGAAGAACATAGACATGATTCAACTCACTCAATTTTTTACTTTTCCATCACTGAGATTAAAGGTTTAGTTGCAATTGAAACTAATACCTAAAGTAAAATTAAGGTTTTTTTTTTTTTTTAATTTCCAAGAATCATTTTCTGTGTCAATAGCCATGCTCAGAAGTTGATTACAATGAGTTTGTATAACTAAGTAGTTTTTAGAATTTTTT
Source organism: Mustela lutreola (assembly GCF_030435805.1). Taxonomy (NCBI): domain Eukaryota; kingdom Metazoa; phylum Chordata; class Mammalia; order Carnivora; family Mustelidae; genus Mustela; species Mustela lutreola. The sequence continues at coordinate 117,524,072 of NC_081294.1, forward strand.
TTCTGTTGAAATGCTTTTTCTTACATAGTAATCCAGTGTTCACTGGTTTACTATATTAAGTAATCCACCTGTGCTGGATTAAAATCTAGGGAAGAACACACTACATTTAATGTAAAATCACTGATAATCTCCTACTAATGGCTCTCTCTCAAAGTAAATGAATAGTCAATAAGCAAATTTCAAGAGTAATTATGTTTATTTAAATATTAAATTATAAATATGTATGTTTATACATACACATATAAAGAAGTAAATACTATGTGAAAATATATGTATTTCATAGTGATCATATTTTCTCCAATATAGTTCTTCATATATTTGCAGGTTATTTATATGTTATTTATATGTATATTAGTCTCATATTCTAAGATTCACATTTTTTCAGAAATATGTATTTTTAATTAAGATGAATGAATACTTGCACAGAATTTGGTATTGGTTCTTTCTTCAAAAAACCTATTGTATATTAAAAGTAAGAGGACAAGTACAAGTGACTTCACTCATTTAAGATTCAGTTTCCAGTGAATTTATTGTGAGATTTAAATGAGAAAATGTGTATCATGTATTGATTTAATGCCTGGGGCATAATAAATAATCAACAAGTAGCAACTTATTAGGAGTATATATATATATACTCTTTATATATGTGTGTGTGTGTGTGTGTATGTGTGCGCACGCGCTTATTTGTCTTTGCTTAAGGTTTCAGGATAGAAAATTCTTACAAATGCTACTTTTGCCTATTGCACACATGCCACTCTAACATTCTCTCAAAGGATGTATACTCCATTTATACTATGTACAGGGCTCACTTAAGCAGTGTGGAGAATCTTCTACCTTTAAGAAGGCTAGAGTATGAATACCTGAGTTCTAGATTTGACTATGTTGGAAAGAACTGTGTGACTCTGAATAAAGATTTGACTTCTTGGACCTTCAAAAAATGGTCCTACCTGTCCTGTAATCTAACAAGGTTATGTGATGTAATATAACTAAGAATATTTTGTAATCCACCAAGAGATATTAAAATGTAAATGTTAGTATTACAAAGAAAAACAACCCATAAAAAGCAGTTTAGATTCTATTCTATTCTATAAGCTTCTAGGGATTTGTGAGCACTAAAGGGTCGTGGGTGGTAATAAATTCTAAGAGAAAGATGACACTTGTTTGCTATTGCAGAAATCTGGATAATTTTATAAAAATGGGGCATGCATGGATAGGTGGGGAAGGCCAGCAAAGCCAAGTCTGGTAAATGCATCTATCATAATGTTTTCAATTAAGACTTATTCATGGGTAAAAGTCAAATCTGCTTCTCCTATTTTTCTCATGTCATAATTTGCAATTAATTATAGGGTATAGTCTCTTACATATTCAGTCTTATATCTGATTTTCCCACATGCCAGTTTCCTGATCACCAGGGTCAAGGAAAGTGCCATGATCAAACACAGTATCAAATCCAAACTCATTAAATCTAGTATTAACTTGCCCTACCCCAACTCACTCACTCCATTTCACATCATTTCATTACTCCACTCTTTTCCACAACCTCATCAACATATTTTTAAAATTCTTTCTTCTCTTTCTATAACACTCTCCCTCATAGTCACACTTTAAAATCCTAATAGCTATCTCTGGACAGTGGGTCACTTTGATTCTTGTCAATATTAACTCAGCGTATAGAAACTTGATTTACATAATGACCAAATTTGAACCCATATCATTTGGAGGATCTATTCAAACTTTTTGTTACCAACTTATCGTGAATCTTACCAGACCATTCTTCTGATATCAGAGAGTCTTAATTTCCATAAAGGAATAACCTAAGTTAGGTGTTTCTAATTTCCCACTCTATGAACCTTCTTTTTCCATGTTTTTGGATTTTGAGTGCCTCATTCCCTTGGTAAGGCACTAGTTGATAAAATTTGGTCAAATGGGATCTTTCCAGAATATACTTTATGACACATTAGGATAGTCACACCTCTGTGATTTACTTATTGAACGCTATCCTCATTCTTCCCTTATCTCCTCATCCAGTTCATGTATCTTACCTGTCTTCAGAAATACAAGCTGTTTCATAGCTTTATCTTCTCCCATTTATTTTTTGTGTATGTGTACTTGCATATATACAGTTAAGGCAAGAATGAGTGTTATTTGGATTTCTTGAGTACCCTCTGTTTTTTATGAATCCTAGAACTCCTCACGAAGAGTTGGGGTCAAAGTAGGCACTCAATAAATGCTAGTTGATTTGATTGAATAAGAATGACTAAGTGCTTGAGCTGGGCTAGGTAAAAAAAAGTATTTACGTGGGGAAGTAATTTGATGGATAATTGGATGACTGAAAAGAAAGGACAAGTGAAAGGCAGTGGGGGAGTTTGAGAAAGGGGAAGTGAGTATGACTGGGAAGAAACAAAAGAATAAAGGACATTAAGAAAGAGATATTCTCTGAAAGAAGGTCAAAATGTCCACGTAAATGATACAGCATTAAAAAATCCATGTATCTCTTTCTTGTTTCTCTTTTAAAATAGAACATCTCTCTCCAGCCTGTTATTTTAAAAATATTTAATATATGTTTTGGTCATTAAATGATAATAAAATATGTGAATGGAAACTCTTTAGAAAAGAAAGGCCACTGGATTTATTTTTTAAATGTGAATTTATTACTATCCATTTGTCAAGAAAGAAAATTAAACTGAAATGGGATTTTTTTGTTAAAAATCATTTGTATTTTTTTTCTTACAAAGGGAAGTAAATTGCTAAGCACCAGTGAATATCACTACATAATGGAGATTTTCATTTTTATACAATTTTCATAATTGTAAAGAGAAAGAAGGACAAAACACATGCACACAAAAACATACAACACGTTATACTGACATCTTCAACGTGCATAATTGGTAAGTCTAAAACTTCACTCAGTTATGATATTATTCCAAGAAAAGAAGACAATAAGTGAAAAGACTAGCCTACACTAATTCTTTCAATGAAATTAATATTTGAAGCACTGTAACAGTAACAGTATGTTAAATTGAATACTAGAAAATAAATGGTGGTAATTTCCTATTAACTATTTTGTACATCAGTTTATTAAAAAAATCTTTTATGTTATATGAAGATCTCTGTTTCTAGTTATTGATCAGTTATAATTACTAGGTTACATAGTATCTATTCTGGGTTCAATTTTGGATATTTTCTTGAAATTTAGAATGGAATTAATCTGAATGATACAGGAAGGGCACCTGAGTGGTGCAGTCAGTTAAGCATCCAACTCTTGATTTTGGCTTAAGTCATGATCTCAGGAATGTGAGATTGAGCCCTGTGTCAGGCAACACAGAGCTACTTGAGACAGTCTCTCCCTCTGGCCTTCTCTCGATGCTGTCTGTCTCTCTCAAATAAATAAATCTTAAAAAATATATGACTGACATATGAGAAATATGTCACATTAAATTCTTTTTTTTTAATTTTTTTTTACTAAAATCTCATTATAGAAATAAAAACAAAAACACAAGACACCGCCTTACCAAAAGTGAATTAAATTGACCTAAGTGTCTCCTAAGTTTTTGTTGTATTTCATGAGCTCTCAAAAACAATTTTATGTAAAAAATGAAACAACTTTTTTTAAAAGATTTTATTTAATTATTTGACAGAGCGAGCGAGTGAGAGACAGAGAGCAAGCACAAGCAAGATGAAGGACAGGCAGGGGAGAAGCAGGCTCCCTGCTGAGCAAGGAGCCGGAAGGGGGCTTGATCCCAGGACCCTGGGATCATGACCTGAGCTGAAAGCAGCTGCTTAACTGACTGAGCCACCCAGGTGCCCCAAAACAAAGCAATTTTATGTGGATAAAATTACATACTATTCTGTATTTTGTACTGCATCCAATATTATAAGGAAATTTATGTTACTTCAATTAAACTATTATTTTGGAATGACCATATGATTCAGCAATTCCACTCCTATGTATATACCCAAGAGAACTAAAAACATATGTTCCTACAAAAGTGTACATGAGTGTTGATAGCAGAATAATTCAGAGTAGTCAAAAATAGAAATGAGATATTTTCATCAGCTGATGAATGGATGAATACAATGTGCTACATCCATGCAAAAAAATATTATTTGACATAAAAATGAAAAACTGTTACGTGCTGCAATTTGGATTAACCTTTAAAATACCATGCCTGATGAAGGAAGCCAAGCATTAAAGGTCACGTGTGATTCCATCATAGGAGTGTCCAGGAGAGGCAAATATGCAGAGACAAAAAGTAGATGAGACATTGTCAGAGACTAGAGGGAGGGAAAGGACACTGGTTGCTAGAGGGTGGGGGATTTCTTTTCAGGATGACAGCTGGTTCTGGAATTAGATAGTAGTAATAATCATACAGTACTGTGAATACACAAAAGCCATGGAATTGTACACTTCATAATAATGAATTTTATGATGTACAAATTATATCTCCAATTTAAAAAAAGCTAAAAACAGTACTATTTGATCATTGTTTGAATCTAGTAAAGTTTGCAGTATTTTTCTTACTTTGGAGGTTTCGTAAATTCAGAAGAAAAATTTAATCATTCATAACATTACATATTAATTCTTTTAAACTATTGCTTGTACAACTTTTAATATGGCATACAAGTAAGTGTGGTAATTCCTGTCCTTATGAAAAGGTGGCTAACGACAAAAGATCTTGAACATATTCCTATATGTCCCTGCCAAAGGTGAAAACATTAAACATCATCTGAATTTGCAAGTGAAAAGTACAATATCTATCATGTTGTACCAAGAACAGAAAAATAAAGGATTGTAAATATAGATATTTTGGAATAAAAAATAAGAGGAGACCGTAAGACTCCTACCTAAATTTATTGCCTTGATATTTTCTACATTTCTGTTTTATAGAAAAGAAAGCATATTTATTTAAAAGTCTAACATGAAGACAATTGCCAAAATTTTACAAATAGCCCACTAATAGAGAGTAATGAAAAGAGGAGTCCACATTGCAAATCTAGTAAATCTGGTAAATACTGGCATGCATAATTTTCCACAAATTTTATCTACTAGCCTCCATCCAAAGACATCCTCAAATTCAAAGGACCTGGTATACTGCAAAAAGACAAAAAAAAATCAAAAGAGGGAAATATTAAAAGACCTACATTTTTAATCTGAAGATGGCAACCAAAAAGAATAATAGAAAACAATAAAACCTGAAATGGAGAATAGGTATCAATTTGAAATTTCATCTTCCTGGCAATTATTAATCACTTTTCTTAGGAATATCTAAATGTTTAAAGTATCTCCACAAGTTTCTGGCTTCCATGCAAAAAAATTCTCTCTCACTGCTTCCCAATGCAAATTTTGTATTCTAGCCAGGTTTGTCTTTAGCAGATATCTAAAAACTCTAATGAATCCAGAAGCCATGAAGGAAGGAAGCTTGGAGACTAGGGAATGGTGAGGACTGTGGTAAACTTTGAAGTACATAGTCATAGAAAGCAAGCACATACTAGTCAGAAAAAGCAGACTGTGTTCATGTGGATGTCCAGTCCTTTGATGATGAAATTATACTAAGGTATCTAATCACTAAAATGCTTTATTAAAGCAGTAAAAATGACCACCATCTGTATGAATAAAGCAAAAGATAGCTGTACATTTTGCATGAGTCAAAAAGAAAGAAGTAAGGAGTTGGGACGTTAGCAGTAAGAAAGAAGAAGGCAACATAATTTAAGTAAAAAGAGAGAAGTAGCAAAAATAAATGGCATAATATTGAAAAAAAATTCCTATAATAGGTTATGTGCCTACTGTTTTAAAATAAAGCTTGAGTTCTATTATTTCTAGCATTTAAAATATATTTATATTGTTCCAAAGGCTATTTTTAATTATTTGCTATTAAACACAATTACTCAAAAATTAAGAAGAAAATGATTTACTATTCTTTTGTGTGTTAAAAAATCTGAAGGTGATTTTAATACTCCCCATTTTTAGGTTTGAGCCAGCAGCCAGCAGTTGAAATTGACATGTGAGAGTTCTTCTAAGTCCCAGATGCTAGCTGCCAACTGCCTTTTTGTTCTTGTTTCCTTGGAAACGGAGGTTGGTTTTATGAAAACAAGGTAAGTACAACTTTTACAGGAGAGAAATGGAACACTCCTTTGTCAGCTTGCTGGCTGGGACCTGTAAGTGCAGCTTTCCAGAAAACACTGAAGTTGGAAGCCAGTGGAGACATAAAGAAGCGCATGGCAACACATCATTTAAATTTAATGTGAGAAAATGACCCAATAAAATATTCAAAATTATCAAGATTATAACAATCAAAACTTTATCAAATCAGAAATATTTGGGCCTAGGGTAAAAAAATATATATTTTTATATTTATATAAAATATATAAATATTTATATATATTATATATATACATCTCATATATATATATGAGATGTAACACACACACACACACACACACACACACATATATATATATATATATGAGATGTAACACTTCCAACAATGAGATGCTTTTAAGTCTTCAAAAATGTTAAATTGACTGTTGAGCGATACTCTGTGTCTACACTTCTCAGATATGACATATTTTCAGTTGGCAAGAGTAAGTCACCCAGCAATGCTTTTGCAGGGAGGTATGTTGGAAGGAGGTGGGGGGAGGGGTGGATAAGAATGAGAGGAAGTGAAAGCACTTGACTCCCAGCAGCGTTTTGCAGTAGTGCTTCATGTGAAGCTGATTTGCTTCATCCTCTCTGCCTTTAAATATCCCTTATCCCATCTAACCATCTTATTTTTGGGAAAAGGACACCAAGGTACAGAAAGAAAGTTTTTGATACAAAACCTGAAGTCTAGCTAATGGCCAGTCAGAGAAACTAGCTCTCTCCCTGCTTCAAACACATTTGCATTTTACACAATTTTACAGATGGCTACCACTATTACAACTGCAAAGTTCTCTTGGTCAGTTTATTTTTCTTTAAGTATCATCAAGTGAATATAAAAAAATTTAACCATGCTATGTAAGGGCCCTTCATAAAACATGGGAGTTAAACTGTTACCCAGGGAATGTTAAGTTACTCTTTTCTAACGTCAGAGTAAATTTACTCATGCTATACAGAACACGCTGGAAAATGGAGCACAATTTAGGAGAGGATAAAATTCATTTTTAAAAATTTTAATTTAAATCGAGGTGATATTTTGTTTTAATTTCGTTTCAACAACAGGATTTCTTTAGGAAAAAAATAACCTTCTAAGAGTTGAGCCATATTGTGTAGAGATTTTTTTGTATCACTGACATGGATTGCAGGCCAAAACAAGGGTTCTTAAAAGCCTGTGGCTACATCTGTTACCTGTTTAGGTGTCTTAAAAACATATTTACATTTTTAAAATTGGAATCCCTTTTCCTCTATCACAGTAATGAACTTGGTAAATTGTTGGTGTTATCTGCTATTTTAAGAAAAACTCTCTCTTTAAAATCATGATAAAATGCAGGACTTAAAAAAGCTAATTTCTCTTTCAGGGAATCAGAGAACAGCGATCAAACACAAGGTTCCTTCAATGATGTTCTATCACAGCCTTCATGTTTCCCGTCACACTACATATGGTCCCATTGTTTACAGATTACAAAAAAAAATCCCTGCTCAGATGTTAAAACAAGATGTTTTCTTCACTTTCAAGTGGCAGGCTGACTGCCAAATTTTACAATTAGTTATTCTGTGCAAAGAAAAAAAAAAAGAAGTTTAATTATCACAATTTCTTCTGTTTGGACATTACTCTGATGGGCTATCAACCTGAGGACTGACAGAAGTGAACTCTGGTCCATGAGATGGGGAAAGGTTCTTGGGAAGAGAGCTTTTTGTAGGGAGAGGGAATCATAAAAAATAAGGAGAGCAATGCATCCTCGCCAGAAATAGGTACGGCAACATTAAGGCAAACCAGCCACCTGCCAGTGACGATGTTTCCCAATGGCACCGTCTGGCAGACAGAATTTCACAGTGTTAAACAATAGTGCTGCACACACCATGGGCGCACCTATCAATGGGTCACTGATTCTTTAAAAAGATTTGCTGATGGTGGTACAGTGATTATGGCAGGGCAACAAACGCAGTAAAAAGACTTGCATTTAGAAGCTAAATCCTGGGTCACTGCATGAGCTCAAAGTTGGTCTTCTCATTCCTTAAAAGAATTGTTTGGGGGGCTCCTGGGTGGCTCAGGGTATTAAGCCTCTGCCTTCAACTCAGGTCATGATCTCAGGGTTCTAGGATCGAATTCCGCATCGGGCTCTCTGCTTGGCAGGGAGCCTGTTTCCACCTCTCTCTCTCTGCCTGCCTCTCTGTCTACTTGTGATCTCTCTCTGTTAAATAAGTAAAATATTTAAAAAAAAAAAAAAAAAAAGAATTGTTTGGGCCCATATTAAGTTTCCATGATATTGTTAATTAGCAGGTTAAGAAAATAGATTAATGAGCTCACATAATTAGAATTCTATGTCCATACACCCTCAAGCGGCCAGAATGCCTAGATTTGCATATAATAGTTGACTTAAAAAAATTACTATTGGATAAATTATACACCTAGGGTAATAACAAGTGACTCCAGGATCAAGGATCATAGCAGGTGGACTTAGGGGGAGGGATATGAAATAAGTGAAATTTTTTGTTTTACTCCATTTTGGCTGGCTTTTAATAGCATTTTATATTAAGAATCAGAGTGTTGTGGTGCCTGGGTGGCTTAGTCATTAAGTGTTTGCCTTTGCCTTGGGTCATGATCCTGGGACCTGAGATTGCCCTGCATGGCTCCCTGCTCAGAAGGAAGTCTGCTTCTCCCTTTCCCCCTCCCCCTGCTTGTATTCCCTCTCTCACTGTATCTCTCTGTCAAATAAATAAAAATCTTTTAAATAAATTTTAAAAAGAGTCAGTTTTAACAATGACTTGAGGCACTCATAATAAATATGTGTTTCATGAAATTAGGCTAATGAGGTATCCAGTGGTACTTCCTTCACATCTTATGCTGTCTCTGTTTATTGGTAAAATGTAGGAAGTAGCTGGATGCCAACTTTCCGACATTTGTCCAAACATGGATTACTTTACATGTTATTCAAAGATTTTGCCAATGAATGGAGAACATTTATTAGTTAGAACCTCCAATTCATGGCCTTCTGATGGCCTGTAGGGTCATGAATCTCATTAAAACTATGTAAAAACTATTCAAGGTGTAACAGGTAAAAATACACATCTGTACCTGTAGTGAGAGGAGGGGATATTCATATTATGATGGACAGGATAATGGAAATTGAAACTCTTTCACACGATCTCTGGTCCCACTCCCAAAAGCAACATTGCCAATCCCACCACAATTCTAAAAATGGGCCTATTCTTTTATATTTTATGTATCAGGTTAGACCAAATCAGTTCACTATCTTTTGGGGGAAAAAAAAATGAGGAATTTACCTCAAGCCAATCCTTCTCTTCTACAGAAAGGAATTTTATGAATTTTGTTAATTCTGGTTTTTTTTTCCTTTTACTAGTGATTCTATTTTAAATTATGTTGAATAAATTTTAATTACTTAAGATTACAGCATTATCTTCTAATAAAAATCTAAGATAATATAGCTAAGATTATTATTTTCTCTCTTGTTTTAATCTGCACATGTAATTGAATACTCATAAGGTTGTGATACAATACCCTTAGGAACTTTCTTTGGTCAAAAGTCTAATACAGCATATATGTCTTTGTAATGTAACAGTATGTGATACATACACCATATATTTGAAGTGGAGACAAATCACAGCCAGCACTTACTTTTAACAGGCATTCGCTTTTAGTGTGTTACTTAAAAAAACCGCTGGCATTTAATTTTAACATGTCATTTACAACTTCTCTTCAGGTTGAGAATATACAAAATGGAAACTAGCTCAAAATGAATTGATTCTATAGAAACAAAAATTCCATAGTATTTTTATATTATTGTCCATTCATTCTCTTATTTATTAATTAAATTAGTTATTATTTACAGCAAGATATTATGGATACTCAGATTACAAACCAAGTATTACTCTAAACATTTCACTGCATAGTAGAAAGATTAGCCATCAGTCCCCAAACATTGATACTTAAGCCAATACTATCTCATTCAGACCAAATATTAAATCTTTTTTGTAGCTGCCACTTCCATTAACAATTGAGCTATTTATTTATTTATTTATAGTTGAGGAGGAGGGTATAAGTTTTTTTACAGTTTTCCTTACATCTCTAAATAGTTAGCAAGATTTAGACTTTAAAAAAATGTATGGCTTATATAGTTGTGACTACTTAAGCTAACCTCTATTCCAAGAAATGTATTTTCTTAAGATCTAGATAGGGATAAACTTCATTAATGGAGACATATTTCCCTTAAAAAGTTGCTAAGTCTATTTTCACACTTTTTTTTATTAAGAAGTTGGTATTCCAGTAAAAGTCATAATTAATATAATTAACCTTAATAAAACTTTCCCTGACTCTTGGGTTTACTCAATGTAAGTATGGTTAAGAAACTATTTTATTCTAAAACATTAAACCTAATTAACCCAAACAAAATTATCAGTATGCTACTATGATACTGAATGTAGTTCTCTATGGTATTTGCTTTAAATTTGAGGGGTCAATACAGACCATGAAGCCATGACTAGCAGTTATTCTTGCCAGAATCTTCAATGGTTTCATCTCTGAAAATAGTAGACAAAAAGTAAGCTTTCATAATCCTTTGTTGAATTAGTGGATGGGAGCTGGGCCAGGACACAAGAAAATAAGTTTGGTTAAAATTCCAACTCAACTTAAACGACTTTGGATTCTCCTGTCCTCGATTACCACATCTGTAGGGTGAGATACTTAGATACTGTCAAATTGTAACATGTTTTATGTATACTTCCTATGTGAAAATTATAACAGTAATGGTTCCTGCCCTCCAGATACTTTCATTTCAGAAGAATGGCCAAAATTTCCATGTGTATAGTACTAACCTTAAGATGCTGGAAATGGCAGCAATCCCTGTACCAACAGATGAAAAATTACTCAAAACTTCGCTGTGAAAGAGAGGAGAAGGCAAAGGGGTCGATGCTCAGAGAGGAAGACCCTTTGCTGTTCTTTGCTCCCACTTTTATTGGTCCTTCAGGGTAGTCACATATCCTTATCACTGTTTCTCAAGCATGGGATGTGTGACAAGGGGTCTTACAGAAACTAGGAGGATCTGCTTACAGGAAAGATGAGATATGCTAATCTGTGTGGTCTACTAGTCTGCTACACACTGACTAAGGGGCAATGTTTATATCTTTTAGATCACCGGGTGACCCTTTGGGCTAAGAAAGCTTTGGGGGACGATAATTCCCCATGGCATTCCAACAGCAGAGTGGTCACACAGGCCTTGGCATTCCAAAGGCTTACACCCTTCTCCATAACCTTCTCCCACCTCCGGCGGCCTCCGTGTTATATTTTAGCAAGCTAGGTATTATGACTGATTTCATGCTCTACATTAACCCTAACATTAAGAAAATAAGTACAGTGCAAACCCTGATGAATATTCTGGTCATGCTGTAGTGTTTTAGTGTATAAATTCATGTATTCCCAAAAAATATATCTGAATTATTTTCTCTTTGACAAGTACCCTAGTATATGGTGGAGACACAGTATTAAACCATGTGTCAAGCTCACTCACAAGAGACTGAAATACCTCCTACCTGAGATGCTCACACACGTTATCCTAAAGGAGACTAGCTGTATTTTGAAGAATGGGGATGAGGCCATTCTGGAGAAATGGATTTGGAAGCAAGTGTGGGCAAGTGTGAGACAGAAAAGAACACAGAGAAACATTACGGAGTTTAAAGAGAAATAAACCAAATAAAAGACCTCTTTCCCTAGTCAATGATTTTAAATAGTGTGTGTGAGGGTTGTGTGTATGTGGGTGGGTTGGTGGGTGATGTTCTTTTCGGTCAATCGAACCCTAATTTCTAATGATACCTTGCACAGAAATTTATTATTAGCTAAAATATATTAAGTAAACTCACTGATGAAATATTAACTTAAAGTAAAAATTATTAAAATTTATTTATCTTTAAATAGCAACAAGAAATCTATTCTAACCATTTTAATAATCTGGAATCTGATAAATGGAATCATGCTGTATATATTCTTTAGTATCTGACATATACCACTCCTAATAGCCAATATATTTCTTCTAAATGATACACTTTCGATGAGCTCAAAAATAAGAAATGTCTTCTATGTTTATCCATTTAAGTACCATTTCTGATGTTCTTCATTCTATTCTGTAGATCTTAATTTTTCCTTCATGCATTATACTTAACACTAGACATTATATTTAGCATATTATTTTTTTATCTCCCACTCAATTTCATTATGTCTTATTTTCCTCTATGTTCTCTATTATATGGAATATATTTATAATAGTTGTTACTATGGACAGAATATTTGGGCCATCCACCAGACTTGTACATTGAAATCCTAACCTCCCAGGTGATAATTTAAGAGGTCCTTGAGAGGTAGTTAGGCCATGAGAGGAGACCTCATGTATGAAGTCAATGCCCTTGTAAAGAGAGACAGGAAAGCTTTCTTTCTCCTCTCTGCCATGGGAGAATACAAAGAAAAGATGGCTGCCTACACATAAGGAAGATGCCCTAACAAGACGCTGGGTCTGCCAACACCTTAATTTTGGCTTTCCCAGCCTCCAGAACTGTGAGAAATACCACCCAGTCTCTGGTATTCAGTTACAGGAGTCCAAACTGGCTAAGTCAGCTGTTTTAATGTCTGTATTATTGGTTCTATCATTTTTATCATATCTTAGTCTGTTGTTTTTTTTTTTAAGATTTTTTTATTTATTTGACAGAGAGAGAGAGATCACAAGTAGGCAGAGCAGCAGGCAGAGAGAGAGGGGAAGCAGGCTCCCAGCTGAGCAGAGATCCTGATGTGGGGCTCGATCCCAGGACCCTGAGATCATGACCTGAGCTGAAGGCAGAGGCTTAACCCACTGAGCCACCCAGGCGCCCCTCTTAGTCTGTTTTTATTGATTCATTTTTCTTCTAGACATAGGACATATTTCCTGTTTAAGCATTACTAGTTACCTGCATAACTAGTAATTTTTTATTCAGTACTGGACATGAGATTTTTACATTGTTGGCTGCTGGATTTTGTTCTAAGTCTTTAGCTGGCTTTGTTCTGGTACACAGCTAAGGAACTTGGAAGTCAAATGTATCCATAAAGGTTGCCAAGGACGCCTCATCTAGACTTCTGAATCATATTTTCAACACAGTTAACTTGAAGATATTCAATAATTTTTTTACTTAAAGATTTTTATTGAAGTTGTTTTCATAAAATGTTGAAAAAACCTACTCAAAAAAATCAAAGTCAAAAAGATTTTGAAAATTGTTAGTATAGTACAGAAGGATCATGGAAGGAAGTAGTAAAAAAATGAGAAGGGGATGAACTATCATCTGGTCTTGGAAAACCACATTGGGAAGTTTGGACTTCATTCTCTAATCCAGTAATCTTTAAAATAAAATGAGGTATGTCCCATTTACAAATGAGGAACCAGTGAAGAAGCAATATAAGAACAGGTTTTTTAAAAGTCTATTTTCCCAAACATAAAAATTATATGATAAACAAAACTTGTAGTATAGTGTACACATCTAGCAACTACATGTGTATAATTTGGAAATAAATATACAAATGGATGTACATTCAATTTTTTTTCTAAACACAAATGCATGATTAAAAATTCTGGAGGTTGCTGTTCTAAGCAATGGAGCAGAGGCAAATGTAACTTCTTGAGCAAAGAAACAGGAACAAAGCAATGATTTATGAAGACTATTCTAGTGCCTATGTATAGAATTGTCCCAAGTATCACTACCCAGGAAAATAGAATGATTCGATCTTTGGAAGGCATTTTTCACACAGTCAGACTGTTAGAGCCTCTCTTGCCTCCATGGCTGCAAAACGATGATTCTCTATGAAGTGGACATTTGAGATCATTTTCAAGAGTGAAAACTTTGGAATACTTCATTAACACAAAATGAATTAGTACAGACATTTTCTCCCTTTGTGCAGTCAAGACACTGGAATTCAGGCACTGGATTTGTGCAGACACTGGAATTCAGGCCCTGAGAACTCCAGAGTATAATTAGGCATTTGCCTGTGCGGTTAACTATCCAAATGCCTCTTGTGCTTCATCTTGGTGAGAGAGAGAGGAGTGGCCTTGTTCTGTGTCTGAGAAGGTTCTTTAAGGAATGGGATTATGGGAATTTACCCAGCTTTCTTTTTGAAAGGAGTTCCAGCCTGCTTCTTGTGACTATAATGTGTAAGCTAGTTTCAGTGCAAAAGAAAGTGTTGTGTGGGTACATGTAGATTAAAGTCACATTGGCAAAGTTGAGTAAGAAGAGCCTGGCATTTCATCTAAACAATTAGCAAGCTTGAGACTGCCTTTAAAAATCAAGCAATGAACATGCTAAACATGGAGTAAATTGGCATTTTAATGTTGCTAAAAGGGGATGAATGCAGAGAGCACAAATCAAAGTTCTCTGTTACCTTTTAAATGCTGGCTCCAAATAAAACAGAGTATTTTAAGATATATAAAGAAATTAAAATTTATAAAATGTGTACTGTTGTTACTTAGGTTTGAAACACATATTACTTGAAAAAATATGAAACAGTTTGACTGAAAGTAAGAACTTAAAAAATTATATTTAAAAATGTCATGAAAATGGCTGTATTTTAAAAATATGGTTCTTAGTCTATGGACATGTGCTACTCAATACAGCCACCACTAGCTATACGTGGTTATTTCAAATTACATTTAAAAGAATTAAAACAACATAAAATTAGGATTTAGTTTTTCCAGAATACTGGCCACATTTCAAGTATAGCCAGATACTACAGTTTTAGATAGCTCTTCATAATAACAGTAGTAAAGACTAATTTTTATATCTAAAATAAATCTGAAAATATTTAAGGCATTGTAATAAAATAGTGCAGATATTACTGTTCATATTTATGTTGTATAGTATACGAAACATGGTATTTAATTTTCAAAAAAGACTACTATATTTCCTTTTATTTCAGAGATGCTGAAATGAAACCATTTTGATAGGAGTTTAACACATGACAATTGAGCTGTAGATAGTAACAACTTATTGCCATCCATTTGATTAATTCACAATGCACACCACTTACAATAATGGGATTGCTACAATGCTCTGTTATCATTCCCTCAATTAAACATGGAAATAATACACTTCACAAGTATAAAAATTAATATTCATTTGGCAATCTATCAAATTAGCTCATAATCATTGTGAATTTCTCAATTACAACTGCAAACACTTGCCTTATTCAAGCTCATATTAACAGGATTTTTGAAACAAAAGTATAAAGTGGATCTTTTAAAACATTTCTGTAGTATGTTTCACAAGTAATCATTATAATTAGTGCTTTTGGTGAAGATTTTATTAGAGGAGTTTAGTTTGCTTCTGATTAAAAAGCCCATCTAAAATGGTTCATATTAATCAAAGTTTAAGCATATAAAATCTAATATAGTGCCCAAAAGATAACAAAATTTGATTTAGGAAAGAGATATTGAACATTTTAGCCCTAGTGGACTTTAGGTAGAATCATACTATGTATTTTAGCCTTAGTGAGTTTAGCTATGAGTTAATGCAACCACCAAATTTTACAGATGAAGTGATAAAAATGCAAATACATATATGCTCATACACACACACACATACACACACACACACAATATAATATATATAAATTAAGTGGCAGCCCCCCAAACCTCAGTTTTTCAGAATACCAAGGCAAGGGCAAGGCTCTTTGCTTTTTTGTATGCTTGTCAGAAAAGCTAAAAAAAAACAAAAACAAAAAACCAAGATGACATTAGCTTAGCAAAAGCAAATAGAACCTGATGCCTTGACTTAGTAACCATTTGAATAAGGAACATGGTAACTTCCAAGGTTACACATAATTCTTATCTGACATTCATGAGAATAGAAATAAATGTCCACTAAACTGCACATAAATCATCATAAAATAACTCTTTCTGACATTAACCATTAGAGAGGTAGTCAAAATGAAAATGATAAATCCAAACACTTGACTTAGCATCCAAGACCTTGGACAATCTGAATCCAACCTAAATGGGACTGTTTACATAGATAACAATACTGCTTTAGTCACTAAGACTCAATCAAATGCAGGTTTACTACAGCTGTCTACTATGTGTCTAGAATTATCCCAGAAATGAGGTGTTGCTATTGTCTTCAAAGAACTGAGCACTAGGGAGGAAAAAAACCTTTGTCATTTCATTGAGAATATCAATTTTGTAGTAAGAGAAAATAAACAATTACAAAAGGTAATAAAAACTGTGATAGACATCTTTGCTCTGGAAGTATGAAGTATGTAAGATAGGATCAGTCCAGGCATTTAAGAGATAATCCATGATTTGAATTTTAAATGATAAAAGAGCATTAGCTGCTTGAAGAAGCCCAAGAAGAGTGTTCTAGGAAGACAGGCCAGCCCAAATCTTTCCTGAGGCTTAGAACAATTTATCTAATTGCCTCTCCCATATTTCTTAGATGTTCCACAATTTCTTCAGAAATAGCGTACTATCACTGAACTCAGTTCCTGTCTTGCTGAAAGCTGAGTCTCTCCTTGCCACTGTCTAGAACAAGCTAGGCAACTGGGGCTTTCCTTGACTCTCCCAAACACTGTACTTCCATTCAGTTACCAATTCAACCTCTCAAAGAGCTTTCAACCTCCCAAAGAGCTTTTTCAAATCCATTCTTTTGGTCCCCATCATCACTTTCACTAATCTAATTCACACTCCTATCATCTTTCATTTGAATGACTGCAATTACTTGCTAGTGGGTCTAGCTTCTTTTATTGTTACTATTCTCCCATCCACTTATGAAAAAAAAAAAAGTGACATTTTAAAAAGCAAATGTGAACGTGTCACCCTCTTGCTTAAAGTTGTTTTCAAAGTCCTTCACTGCCCTGAATAATTTCTCAGAGACCAGATCTGAGAGCTGACCCCTCTCCCTCGTTTCAGAAACACCTTTTACTATTCAGCAGTAAGAAACTTCTTTCAGTTTCTTCATCCCAAGTTCTCTTTGCCTTGGAGGTCTCTACATTTGCTAGTCCCTCAGCAGGAAATCCCACCATCGCCTTTTTTCTTTAATGGAAATTCGTATTCAACTCTCAGAATTCATCTTAAATGTCACCTCCACCAGTAAGTTCCCACAAAGCATCTAGGCAAGCTGTCCATTTTCTGGGCTCCTACCATTTTCTTTACCTTCCTTTGTTACTTCCTTTACTTCCTTTGTATTTTCTTTACTTCCTTTGTATAGCATTCATTACATATTTTGAATTTACTAAAAATAGTGAAGCAGGTCCCACTTTACATTGTTTTCTGCTGTTTCCTCTGGGCCTGACACCTGAATAGGCTTAAATAACTGTTCAGTGGAAATTGTAATTTCTATGACACATTTTTTTATCTGTAAGATAAATGTTCAGCAATAGCTTATATTTGAAGACTCAAATTTAAACTTCTCTGATGCTATGATAGGGGTTATGGCTATTTTAGACTGATAAATTTGCAAAGGCACCTCACAGCTTTCTACCGCACTGGTTCTTTTATACATTTGACTGTGAGCTCCCTGTGATCAGTTTTCTTTTCTTATTCATCTCCCCATTGCCAGATCTATCTACCTATTGATAATCAGTTTTTATCAGAGGAATAAACAGTAAACATGTGAAGTAAGAAATAGAGCATTTTCCAAAAATCTATCATTTTAAATTTCCCAAGATTGTAATTCTTTTTAAGAGAAAACTTTAATGCATCGTGAAACACCAGATACAGGAATATCCTAAATTAAGCAAATTCATAATAAATAACCTTTTATTTTAATTTTTTAAAAGATTTTATTTATTTGACAGAGAAAGAACAAGCATGTCCGTGCAAGTGTGGGGAGGTTCAGAGGGGAGAGGAAGAAGGAATCTCGAGCAGATTCTGTGCTGAGTGCAGAGCCCTCTGCAGGGCTCGATCCCAAGACCCTAAGGTTATAACTTGAGCCAAAACCATGACTTGGATGTTTAACCGACTGAGCCACCCAGTCGTCCTCTAAATAATCTTTTTTATTTTTATTTATTTTTCCTAAATAATCTGTTAAAAACATCTGATGTGGGCACATAGAAATTTCACTCACTTCTTTACCATTTCAACTGTAGAAAGCCTTCAACTACCAGAAGATAAATTTTTCTGATATAGCACAGCCCATACTGTACTTGCCTTTGAGCAGAAAGGAAATGGGATTATTCAGTGGACAGTAAGTGGCAGAGGAAATCTGACCACTTCCAACTGCCTTCCACCCTCAACGCTTATTCATTAAGTATGTTGAAATCTCCCTGTGCTGCAAAATTCAGGAAGTAAAGGGATCTATCAGCAGAATGAAGGCTCACATCTCTACGTATTCACAGCAACTTTTGCGCATAAAAAAAAAAAAAAAAAAGCAACAGAGAGAATCACTATGGAGAATAAATTATATGACGTACTAATTGGGTGTTGAAAAGTTTAGACCCCTGGGTGAAAGTAAGGCTAGTTTTGATCAGGAGATAAGGAAAAAACTGAATTTCGGTCAAATATCAATTGGACTCAAGGGAAGAAAGGAAGAATGTGGAAGGGAAATTATGATTTTCTGTGTGTTATTGAATATCTATTCTCCATGTATGAAAGTATCTAATGTGCATAAATGTTTGTTTATAAATATCACAGCACATGACCTCCTCAGTACCCGTTGCTCTGTTACCACCTCCTCCCCACCCTCCTCCCCTCTGATGCCCCCAGATTGTTTGTCATGGTCCATAGTCTCTCATGGTTCATCTCCTTCTCTGATTTCTCCCCCTTTGGATTTCCGTCCATTCCCCTATGGTCCTCTATGCTATAGTTTATGTTCTACATATGAGTGAAACCGTATGATAAATATCGTCAATCATACATATTCCCAGGATACAACTTTTTGTTCACGCCACAATTGTTTTTGTAGGTGTTTGGCTATGCTAACTACTTAAGTTATATTCCACTGAAAGAAAACATAACATAAATGATATAATGTTATAGACTAAGAATGATCCAGAAAGTAAGAATCATTTCTCTCCCTAGACATCTCAGAATGTTCTTTCCCTGTATATGGAAGACAAATCCTAACTGTACCTCTTGGGCCGTGCTATCAACTGGCAGTAGCACTTGGGAGAATCACATAACTTCTTTAGCTCCCATATATAAAATGAGGCACTTCATTATTTCACTTATCAAGTTCTATGCACACACACCTAATAAATTTATCATGCTCATAAGACATGATGCGTTCATGATAGAGATGTGAAATAAGCTTCATATATCCTGACATGTTTATAGTATCAACCTTTAAGTACGTGTATGTAGATTTATTTTTTCTTGTAGCAATAGTACAGTGCCTATACCTTTAAAATAAAGAGATTCCTGCATTCCTTACATACTCAAAGTCAACAAGTTAAATATAAGTAATGAACTAGTAACCGTACTCAGAATAAAATTAAAATAAACATGAAAACTGTAAGGAGTTGTTTACATATCTCTTTCCTGGTCAAACAGATCAATCTTTAGTCAAGCTTATTAAAAAACTTGAATATATTTTTCCTTTCACTTTGTTTAGGACCATTAGTTCCAACTAACACAATACCATGCATTTAACTACTTGTTAAATTTATCAATATCTTAATGGCAGGATAAATTTCTTTTACTCTAACAACAGTTTTATATTCTTTCTCTTTCAAACTCACCCAAACTGCATTTTCAATGATATCTAAAAAGAAACTTATAAAGGGTTTTATTATTTTATTGATTAAACTCTAAGACTATATGCCATTGGCACTTCTCAGAGTATGCATACAAGTTATTTATTTCTTGTTGATCCTTGCTATTTTTTTCTGTATTAGGTATAGGTTAGTGTATACTTTTATTGATAGAAACTCTCCTTGAATGGCTCAGTTACTCTGATCTGTGTTTGATTCTAAGCTGCTAGGTTATTAAATATAACATCATTAATGGCATCTGCAGAACAGAGACACTACTAAAACAAGTGTGTATACTGACCCCAGCACTCATAATATATGAATAAATAGGAAGAAAAAACTGTGACTTAGCCATAAGGAAATATGTATGTATACTTATTAATATATGTGCATATAAAATATTCCCTCTGTATATTTCATCTACACACACATTTCATTTACTCACTTAAACACAATTTATTATTTTGTGGTTGTAAAAACTGATGCCAAAAGTAAGTAACCTAGGAAAAGTAGTACACAGTGTGAATTTAAGCAAAGAAAAATTTGTCTCAGATTTTAATCCCAGAACTGCCATTTTTTTCCCTAATCTATGTGATCTTGGCAAATTATTTACCTCATCTAGTTTTTTCATTTGTAAATTGAGTTTATTAATACTTATTCCATATAAAATTTGATATGAGTTAATGCACAAATACTTGGGACAATTAATATGTGATTGCATATATATATAACACAATTTAAAAATGGGACTTTTTTCTTCCTCTTTCAGCTGAAAACTTTGATATATTAAGTGTCAGCAGTACTAATATTGCAAAGTGAAAAATCTAGATTACTTAAGTAGAACTTGGAAAAGAAAGGGCTTAGGTTTTTAGCTGAGCTGATCAGTCACCCCTGACCTATAATCAAGTGAAGAGGACATAAATAGTCATTGCATATTAATGGAGAGTTGAATCAAGGAGCTGCCGGTTTGAAATGACTCCCAACTTCACCCTCCAGAATACAGGAGAAATATATCCTCTCCCTCATACAAGGAGATTTTAATTTGTGGTCCCCTGGAATCTATAGGGCTCAGAGCCTAGAGTGGCCCCATGCTTTAAAAAAAACAGAACAAAACAAAACAACATAAACAGTGTGTGAGAACTGTTGTTCCTCAACGAGTGAGAAAGCAGAGAGAGAGAAGCAGGCAGCTTCAGAAGCTTTCTACATCCCCACTGGAGATAAGCACAATGATGCACAAATGCCTCTAATGATCCAGAAGTAAACAAATGGAACAAACTGGACTGGGAAGCCTGAGATGTTAGCTATATTTCACCTCAGAGAGAAGAGTATGTGACTGTTTCTCATGGACTGCAGTGAAGACTGTGGGACAAGGCTCAGAGCTGATTCAAACCTTCTATAAGAAGACTATCTGGAGATGCAAGGTGATCTTCTCCCCTTCAAAGAAAAAGAGAAACTACGGGATTCTAAAGAGGGAGAGAAGGAACCCAAGCAACCTGCTAAAAGAAAATGTATTGCTTATATCATGGGGAACACTGCAGGAAGTTTCCAGGAGTCTCAAAGGCACTCCAAGAAAAGGAAGCATCATGAATTACCTAGCCCAGAAAGAAGCTGTAAACACTGGTTAGACCAGAGGAACCAATGCTTCATACTTCCTGTAGTCGCTCACATACTGCTTCCCCACCAAAGACCTGAATGTCATCCCACCCACCAGAGCAGATCAGACTCTTGGGAGGTGTGGGAGGGATTAGAATCTGGTCAAATGAGAAGATAAGGTAATAAGCTGACCACACTTTCTAGCTTTGCCTCAGGCTACCAAACTGAAGGGTCCTGGACTGGAAAAGAGAGCTAGGCTTTTGGATATAAAGTTTGGAGACTTTAAAGATCATCCTGGTCTAAATCTGTGCTATCCAATACAGTAGCTACTAGCCATGCTTGACTATTCAAATTTAAAATAATTAAAATTAAACAAAATTGAACAGCCAGTTCATCACTCACACTAGCCATATTTCAAGTCCTCAGTAACTACACATGACCTTTTTATTAGACATGCAGATACAGAACATTTCCATTAACACTAATTGCTAGTATTAATTACTCAATAGACATTTTTTCTTTGTTACTAAAAGTCATGAGAAGACTTACTTGAGTCTAAGCAGATAGCATAATTTTACAGAGTAGGGATAAATGGCCAGAAATTGAGAATAGTTGATCTTCTGTTTGCGTTCTATGAGTTACAGCTCTTCAGTATACCAGTTATCTATCTATCTATATATACGTGTGTGTGTGTGTGTGTGTGTGTGTGTATACACACATATGTGGAAAACTCCCTGTCCAGTTACTTAAAATTATCAATCATTATTTGAAAACCAAATGTAGTTCCTATGTATCTGTCTCCAGATTTTATTTTCTTTCTTAGAAAATTTGAGGTAGAGTGAGAGAATATTAAACAGCCAGTAAAGGCATTTAAACCAAATAAAATGATGACATTGATGATAGTCTAAATATTTCTTCTAAATTTTGAAAATGATCCTAAAAGTAAAGATGTTATAAAAAATACTGTTACAGGACTGGAATTTTGAACATTATTTACAAGTCTCTTTTTTCTAAGCTGTTATGAATTTGATTTGTCTTAAGTGTTATAATTATTTAATTATCAACATGAATCATTCAGGTGCTTGAAAGTCTTGGATCCTATTGACTTCTATCACTCATTACTGTTTTCTTTTTTGCCATGTGAATAATTTAGAGAGAAGGTGATTAGATTTAGTCCACTTACAGGCATTTTTGTTTTCTTTTTACCCATCACTTTCCAAAGGTTTAATGTGATATATTAAAAATATAAAATCATATAAAATACTTCATCATAAACACCAAACTACAAAAAAAGTTTTTTGCACATTACTCCATGGGGAAATAGGTATAATTTTTCTGTTGAAAACATACAGCAAACCTCACAAGTAGTGCTTTTGTACATGTTTTAAATGGAAGTGATGTTGCTTATAAATCTCCAGGAAAATAATAGCATGTTAGTGCTAGAGACACTAGAACACTTGAAGTCTCATCCTTCCTTTAACAAGTGTGGAGACTGAGGCCCACTGTCACTTGTGTAGCGGTCTGGGACAGGAGTTAGAAATGTCTGGTTTAGAATGGGAAAAGCTCACTTCATGCACTGACCCCGGCATGTTTTTGTTGGCAAATTAGGGCAAAGTTGCCTAACATCTCCAGGCTTTATCATCTTCCCACATAAACTGAGAATAGTAATATAATACCAGCCTCATACATTTCTTAAAATATGGGATTATGATTGTAACATATACAATTTAAGTTAAAGATCCTTTTTCTTCTCATTAAGTGCTTTCAATTTTCCTGGGCTCATCTGCTTAAAGAAATGAAATCGTAAGTCATTCACCTTCCTCTGTGTGACCTCAGCTCAGGGAAGTTAGCGGCCTAGGGTCAGCCCTGCTAGGCTATTTTCCCCAAAGGAGACATTTCTTGCCAGAGTAGGTAGGAGAAGTCAAAGTCTACTCGCAGCTATATTAGCTTCCGGACTCTCCTTTAACATTGGCATGCTTGCCACAAAGAAAAAAAAGCAGGAGACACACAACACTGAGTTTCTTTCCCATACCTCACAGAAGCGAAAGGAAACCCTAGGGTGCTTTGTGGCCTGTCCACCTGGAGTCTCTATACAGAATCTCTTCTTCCCTTACACAACTAGGCTATAGGCAATTCTGTTTTGTGTCCATGTTGTAGATAAGATCATGGCTTTCTCTAGGACATTTGACCACCCTAAATCCTAATTAGAGTATTTTAAAAAAATCAATAGTTTAGCCCTACAGGGGAAATTTGGCAGGAGATACTTTTTGGGTCATCATTAGAGAACCCAAGGTGAAAGCTAGTGAGAGGGGACCAGGGATGCAGCTAAACATTCTGCAATGCATACAACAGCCTTGCAACAAAGTATTCATCAGCCAAAAATGTCAGTAGCAGCCCTCTTAAGAAACCCTGATCTAATCTCATGGGGTAGGAAAACCTAGTCCTGGTATCACAGGTCATGTATGCCCTGACACACTTTAATCTGATTTTGTAGCCTAGGTTTTGGAACTTAGAAGTGTTTTCTGTGGTTTAACCAACATAACATTCATGAGATAATGGCTGCTGCAAGGACTAACCAAATGGTAGAAGAAGGGAATTGAGACATATTAAGGAAAAAAAAAAAATGTATCCATTTGGTAGGTAAATTATATCTCACTATATTAGGATCTCCGAACTGGTAGGTAAAGCATAACATCAGAAAATAGGAGACAATTTCTATTTAAGAACTTAGGTAGATACGATTCATTTTGGAACATTAGGCTCCCTGCTAGATTCACTATACTCCTACTTGTAAAGGAAAAGGAATAACAGAACTTACAAAACAAGCAAGGACTTTAGGAAATATTATATTTGGGATCAATGTTTCTGCATCTCATAGTTATCAACAAAACCTGATAATTTCCATGTAAGAAAGGGCAATAAACTTACTGGTCTCCAAGGTAAGTCTTTACTACCAACCCCTCAGAAAATTCAGCATTAGGAAGACTTGGAAGGCACATCCTACATGGTTACATTATATTCTTTGGTGCTAACTTTATATGTACATGACATCCTTTAAGAGTTTGCTTCTTGGCTTCTTGATATCCACCTCTGCTCCCCTTGCCCAACAGTATTTTCTCCATGTTTCTAACTCATATGATCTCTCCCAGGATTATCACTTAGATTTGTCAGCAGCAACAATTTGCCCCACCTCAAAAGTTGCCATTAATGTCATCATCATCATCCCTACCTCTTCCCTTTCTTATCATATAACTTTATTGTAACAAATCAAGGTCTCCAAATTGACCTTGGCTCCACAATTCTGCCAGTCTCTATTAGTTGTCTCTAATTTACCAGCTTGGATTCTACAATTAATTACTACGATCACTGGGTCTATCTCAACTCTTTGCCCTTTTTCTCCTGTGTTCATTTCAGTCCTGGTTGATTTCTAAGATTGCCTCCTTCGTTTCTGCAGTCTGCCACTGATCATGGCTGAAAGAAAAACCACATCAGATTGACTGGTTATACTCATGACCTTAGGGTCAAATGGATATGAAAAATCATATAGAGCTTCTTCTCTATTTTCTTTAATAAGCTTATTGCTCCACTCTCCATGATGACTATTTCAGATATCTTCTTATATGTTTCATACCCAGCCATGTTCCCATCTTACTCATTCCTGGGTGATGATCTTGCCTCAAACTTCATTAAAAATACCAAAACCTATCTTCCTGTAAACATGAGCCCTTTGCATACTGAAACAAAAGGAAATCAATCTTCCCTCCCACTTATACTTGGTATCCCATCCCCATTTGCTCTCTTGTTTTTCTCTTGGCATCATTATATCTTTGATTTATTGAAAAAATTCTGTCAACAGCATATGTGGTCCAATATCTCTTGGGCTTAAAATTGTCTCCTTTATCTGCTTCCCTTGAAATGAATATTCTGCTTCCTTACTTTCTACTCACTCTTCAGCCCTCACAGTCTTACTTCTGTTTTTCCTATCACTGTGAAACTACTTTGTCAAAATGACCAATGATCTCCATTTTACCAAATCTGATCAATACTTCTATAATCCCAATTTACTTGATATTTCAGAACCATGGGTTCTTGATTTTCTTTCTACTCTGCTTTCTTTTCAGTTATCTTTGTTATTCTCTCTCTTTGCCCATCTCTAAAGGAGCCTCTTTTGTTCCTCATCTCCGTGCTCTCCTAAGATTAACATCAAGTGCCTGTAAACTCTAAGTGCCACTTCTGTACTGATGATTATCAAACTCTATCCTCAGTCTCTCTCCTGAGTTCCAGTCTAAGGGATACAACAGCCTACTTAAGTATAATGCTTAGATATCTAACATTAAATTCTCAAAGAAGATCTATTCCACATTCTTCTCCATATTAGAAAAAGGCACTAATTTTCAATTCATTTTTTAGGAGAAAATCCCAAGAATATCCTTAATTTTCCCTTTCTTTCATCATCTAAATACAGTCAACTGTTCATCACTAAATTCTGTTCATTCTACATTCTAATAGTTAGAGAATTTTAAATTTTCCTTAACACTGTTGTCACTACCCTAATCTAAATAATCTTCTCTCATCTGGACCCTATTTAATACTTCTAAATTTGTCTTTCTGTGTTTCTTCTTGCTCTTCAAACCCACTTCTTTAAGAAGATCTGATCATCTGTAAAAAAAAAAAATAAAACACCTTCATCTTGGATTTCTATACTAAAAGATTGTGCAAAAATAAATTTCTATTATTTAAGCCACCCAGTCTGTACTACTTTGTTCTGGCAGCCCTAGGAGAATAATGTATAACATAACATGAAACCTTGAGATGTGGAAGGTTCAAACCTCTTTTTAATGTTAATTCATCTACCTCCAAATTTTTTTAAATAATGGGCTAATTATGGGACTCCACATCAGCCTACTCAAATGGCCCATTTTTTAACTCTTGATAACTAAATTCTTAAGTGTATGACATTATGTATATACAAACTAAGTCAGGTTAGTGGAAGTTGTATGAATGGTCAAAATCCTGTAGGTATATTGGTATCCACAGATTTACATATTATTTTGACCATGGCATTTATAATATGATTAACTGGATATTAATAAATACTTCACAGAAAAGACATAAAGCATTATAAAATTTATCTGTAATTTATTACTTCCCACTTAAATGAGAACAGCTTGTAAACTCTTATAACATCTACATTTTTGCCATGGCTGGAAATACCCTGCAGTATCTTTACCTGTTTGCCTTTCTCTAACTTCATCTTGTATCACTCTCCTCCTTGCTCACTAAGCTATAAATAATCTCTTTTCTTTTCTTCTCATATGCCAAGCTGTTTTCTATCTTAAGCCTTTGCATTTGCCTAGAGTATCTTTCCATTTCTGGGGCACCTGGCTGGCTCAGTTAGTAGAGCATTTGACTTGTCTTGGGGTTGTGAGTTTAAGCCCCACAGTCAGTGTAGAGATAACTTTAGAATGTCTTCCCATTCTTATTTCCAATGGCTGGCTACATTTTTTAAGGTTTTAGCTAAAAGATTGTTCTGAGGGACTTCATCTGACTATTCTATTTGATGCTTTATTGAGGCCCACCAAGAGCACCATTATCAATTACTTTAGCATATCATTCAGTTTTGCTTTCTTGCAAAGACTTATCATATTTAGTAATCATTTTGTTTGCTCTCTCTTTCCATCTATTTGAAAATAAGTTTATAAAACAAGTATACCATGCACTGTTCATCATTTAGTACAGTGCCTAATATCAATGTTGTGCTAAATGCATCCATTACTGACATTAAACCTGTATCATTAACTTATTTTTAGTTCCTATGCTATTTGTTTCTTAAAAATCACATTTGTTCTTGCTAAACATGTCTTGTATCAAGTCCTCTTACCTAGAATATTACTATGTAAGTAACAGATTGGACATTTTCAATAGTTTTCCCTTTCTGGTTTATTCTCCACAGTAGTCAGAGTGAAAATCTTACGTATATTTGTACAGTATTTGATTATATTAAACTTTACTCCAACAATATGCAATTTACATAAGTGTATGCTTTTGTTTACTTTTTATTCCTAACATCCTTCACCATGCCTGATATCTAGTAATTCTCAACAGGTAGTCGTTAAAGAATAAATCAATATTGCTAATGCTTTGACTGTTCTCTTCTCTCCACTTGGGATATTTTGTTCCAGGAAGTCTCCACCTGTATGATTATATTCAACTTCTAAAGGCTAATTCAGATGATACTTCCTTTATTACTCTTACCCAATTTCTCAGCTAAAGCTGGTCCATTTATCCCTCAAACATAAATGGTATCTTTGTAAAAACTTATTTTGGGCCAACTATAGATTTTCAGGTAGACACAAGAAATAATATGGGCATATACTATGAATCCTATCCCCAGTCTCCTCAGTGGTGACATCTTGCCTAAGTATAGGACAGTATCACAACCAGATTACTATCATCCATCAATCTTATCCAGATCTTATCAGTTTTATATACTTATTTGCATCTGTGCATGCATATAACTTTATTCAATTTTACCACATTTGTAGATACCTATGACCATCAGCATAGTCAAGATATACTATAGTTTCATCAGAAGGACCCCTTGTGCTACATTCACAACCAAGGAAAAAATTTTCCTTCTCTCTACCTCCTTAATCCCTGGAAACCACTAACTTTTTCTCCATCTCTATAAATTTTATTCAAGTATGTTACATAAATGGAATCATACACTAGGTAAACATTTTGGATCAGTTTTTCTCATCCAACTCCAACTTGTGTATTGATAGTTGCTCCTTCTCAGTGACAAGTAGTCTACAGTGGTACAGATATACCACAGTTTGTTTACTCTTTCACATTTAAAAAAATTATTTTATTTGAGTATATTTGACACACTATGTTATATTAGTTTCAAGTGTGTAATACTCAAGGACATTTGGATTGTTTCCCTTTTTTTTTTTTTTTTCCTTTTATAAATAAAGCTGCTATGAACTACCATGTACAGGTTTTTGGGGAAACATGAATTTCTATTTCATTTGGATAAATTCCATAACATATTTAAAAATGAAGGAGCTAATAAATGATTAATGCTTTTGGAAATAGAAGCTTTGGAGTCTCTAAGGAACTCATTAGCCATGAGAAATAGATATTCCAGTGGTTTGGTTTTGTTCTGTTTCCCTTAGATAAAAAGTGTGCTCTTTCAAGATGAGTATGTCCACTCTCACCACTTTCATTTAACAGTGTTGGAAGCTCTAGCCATAGTAGTCTGACAAGAACAAGAAGCAAGTGGTATTCATATTGGTAAGGAAGAACTTAAATTATCAATATTTTCAGAAGATGTGATACCGTACCTAAAAACTCTGAAGATGTCACCAAAAAAGTAATAAATGAATTCAATAAAGTTGGAGGATGCAAAATTAATACCCCCAAATCAGTTGTATTTCTATACAATACACAAAACAGCACAAGGAGAAATTAGGACAACAATTTCATATTCAATTGCACCACAATAATGAAATATCTAGGCATTAAACTTAACCAAGGAGGTGAAAAACCTGTACCCTAAAAACTATCAAACATAGATAACATAATTTGAAAGATAAGACAAATAAACCAATAGATATCCCATGCTCATGGATTGAGAGAATACTTTCAAATTGTCCATACTGCCCAAAGCAATTTACAGATTCAGTTCAATTCCTATCATTTTTTTCACAGAAATAAAATAATACTAAAATTTGTGTGGAACCACAAAAGGCCTGAAATAAATCCATCTTGAGAAAGAAGCACAAAATTTGAGTTATCATTTGAGTAAATATCAAGATTTACTACAAAGTTATAATAATCCTAACTGTATGGTATTGGCACAAAAATAGACAAACAGACCAGTGGAACAGAACAGAGAGCCCACAAATGAATCTACTACATTTACATGGTCAATCTATGAAAAAAGAAGCAAGAATTTATAATGGAGAAAAGGGCCTCTTTAATAAATGGTGCTGGGAAAACTAGACAGCTACATGCAAAAGAATGAAAATGGACCACTTTCTTACATACACAAAATACGTACATGAAATCTTTCACACACACAAAAAAGCTCAAAGATCAGGGTGCCTGGGTGGCTCAGCCAGTTGAGTGTCCAGCTCCTGGTTGTCCACGTCAGCACAGAGTCTGCTTGCGATTCTCTCTCTCTCTCTCCCCCAGACCCTCCTCCCACTCATGCACACTCTGTCTCTCTCAGATAAATAAAATCTTTTTAAAAAATTATTTAAGATCTAAATATGATACCTGAAACCTTAAAAATCCTAAAAGAAAACATGGGCAGTAATTTCTCTGACACTGCCTATAAACATATTTTTCTACATGTCTTCTAAGGCTAAGGAACAAAAGTGAAAATAAACTAAGACTACACCAAAATAAAAAGCATTTGCACAGCAAAAGAAACCATCGACAAAACAACAAGGCAATAAACTGAATGGGAAAGGATATTTGCAAATGACATTCAAAAAGGGTTAATATCCAAAATATATAACTTATACAACTCAACATTAAAATGAAGATGATGGTGATAATAGTAATAATGATAATAATAATGATTCCATTAAGAAATGGGCAGAGGGAAAGATCCTTAACATCACTCATTATCAAGGAAATGCAAATCAAAACCAAAATGAGGTATCACCTTATAGCTATTAGAGTGGCTAAAATCAGAAAGGCAAGAAATAAGTGTTGGTGACTATATGAAGAAAAAGGAACACCCATGAACTGTCAGTGTGAATGTAAGCCAATGCAGCCACTGTGGAAAACAGTATAGAAGTTCCTCAAAAGATTAAAAATAGAATTACCATATGATCCAATAATGCCACTACTTGGTATTTACTCAAAGAAAACAAAAACAGTATTTCAAAAATATTTATGCACCTCTATGTTTATGGAAGCATTATTTACAACTGCCAAAATATGGAAGCAACCCAAGTGCTCACTGATAAATAAGTGGATATAGAAGATGGGTTGTGGGGTGCCTGGTGGCTCAGTGGGTTAAGCCTCTGCCTTCAGCTCAGGTCATGATCTCAGGGTTGTGGGATTGAGCCCCACATCGGGCTCTCTGCTGAGCAGGAAGTCTGCTTCCCCACCTTCTCTCTCTGCCTGCCTCTCTGCCTACTTGTGATCTCTGTCAAATAAATAAATAAGATCTTAAAAAAAAGAAAAGAAGATGGGTGGGTACACACACACACACAATAAGAATATTAGTCATAAAAGGGACAAGGTCTTGCTATTTGCAACAGCAGGACCCAGAGGGAATTATTCTAAGTAAAAATAAGAGAAACACAAAACACATACAATTTCACTTATATAGAGAGGGAATTTTAAAAAACTAAAACAAAAACAAAAAGCAGATTCAGACCTCTAAATACAGAGAATAAATGGATGGTTGGCAGGTGGGGAGGAGGGTGGGATAATGGGAAGAATGATTGTAGAATGATACAGACTTCTAGTTATGAAGTGAATAAGTCACGGGAACAAAAGGTACAGGATAGGGAATATAGTCAATGGTACTGTAATAGTGTTAGATGGTGACAGATGGTAGCTACACCTGTGGTGAGCATAGCATAGGGAATATAGAAGTTGAGTCACTGTGTTGTACACCTGAAACTAATGTAACATCGTGCGTGAAATATACTCATTTGAAAAGTGAAAATACTAAAATTTCTTTCTTTTATTCTGAATTTGTGTTTTCTAATTTTTTTCTCAAATATGCAAATAATTTAAACTTACATTGCCAAAGATTACCAAGGCAAGGCTAACTGCATCAGTGATTATTAATTAGTCCAGTTTTGGGTAGTAAGATAGGTTCAACATTCGAACATCAAGTTAATTTTGTTGATACAGGATTATAACACCAGAGCCCTACACAATTATTTCTCCTTTTCTTTCTCTCTCCCTCTGTGAAGGTGTGTGTGTGTGTGTGTGTAAATAAATTACAATAATCCTACGGTTCATGCTGAAATTTGTGGGTTTTTTTGGTATTCACCATAAAGTGAATGTATTTTATATGGCATGAAGTATAGAATTTGTTGTTCAATAACCGCTATACAATAAACATTTGATTTTTTGTTTCTCCTTAGAGAACCCACATTGTGATTGTGGATATTTGATGCATATGCACACAATTAAAGACTGAGAAGTAGAGTTAATCTACTTATTATTTGCTAGGTGTTATGAACATAATATTTTCTTTGATGTCTTAGTGAATAATTGAATCGTCTCTTAGTTGCAAACAACCAGGGAGTTACTATTGATCTTGACATTTTTTAAGATGTGTGTCAGTCAGGTGAGATTTTTTTTCGCATTTTTTTTTCCTGAGGAATGTCTGTGGTAATTTCCTAAATGATATACAATCTTTGCCTTATAATTCACTGAAAAAAAAAAAAGAGAGAGAGACCATTCAGTGTACATACTTCTGCATCACTACACTTCTATTTTTATTTTTATTACTTGTTAACCAACATGAAAACATTAAATGTTTTTCTTCCAATTTTGGAATGCAATATATATCTTTCATAACTTCATAATACTTTTTGCTCTCCTTTTTTCAGTTTCTCCTGTTCTGCCTTCAACTACACAAAACCTCATTCTACAAAATCACTTTATTAAGGCTTGTTAGCCCTTCTCTCCCTTTATTTTTTAAAAATGTTTAAAGAGAGAAACAGAGAGAGAAAGAGGCAGAAGCAGAGGGAGAAGCAGGCACCCCACTGAGCAGGGCTTCCCCTCCTCTCCCCATGAGGGACTCAAGACCCTGATATCATGACCTGAGCCAAAGGCAGACACAACTGACTGAACCAACCAGGCACCCCCTTCTCTCCCTTTTAATCACTAAATTTCTAACATATGTGGTCCAAAACTTTATGTTCCACTCTCTTTCCATCTAATCTTTTTTTAAAACTCTCTGAAATGCATTTTCTATTCTCACCACCCAGACTAAAATAATGATCCTAAATTTGGCAACTGTAGCCTCCTAATTCCAAAATGATCATCTTCATCCTCATGCTCCCTGACATCACTGTCAACAATGGTTACCAATTCCATCTGAAAATTGTTTCCCTTCGATGGTCAATAAATTTGTTGTTTTACTTCCAAAACATATTGAAGTGGCATTATTTTTATCCATCTACAGGTTTCTAACCTCTTTTCTCTAAAACATAAATGAGCTAGTCTAATTAACTTGCCATTCAAGGGAAAGGTTTGGGTTGTGTTCTAGGACCATGGAATAGGTGCTTTAAGAAGAACCAAGCACCAAAAGGGATAGTAAGTATCCATTCATTAAAATACATTTAAGACATTATGAAGTCTTAAAATAGATCCTGAAAGGAAGTATCCATTCACAGTACCAAGCAAGACTTCATAGACTTTAAGAATAAAAACTTCATTAGAAAAGAATTATTTAAGGACAGATAAGCTCAAATAGACAAGTCTGTTATGCTTCAGCCCTTCTAGAAAAGAGGAAAGTTAACCGCAGATATAGCATTCTTAAAAGCTTTCAAAATGTTTATTCTGAGTATTTTATACAGATTTCTCTTGACCTAAACTCTCCTATTTAAATACAAATTGAAAGGCAATGTTTTGTCACTCTTCTGGGTCACAGTATCTTCCTTTGCAATGACATCCTCAATATAGCTTAAGCAACTAAATTCAGATGACAGAAATGCACTCCCTCCATCCTCACTTCTCCCCCGCCCCCCAAAAAATAATCAGCATTTTTGCCAGGAAACCAAAAAATAAATAACCCTTTTTTTCCCCCCATAGAATGACCCAGAGCCATTTCATTATTTTGAAAACTATAGCCATCAAAATGAGATATTATCCTGTGCAAAGGAGAAAAACATAGCCTTGGATATATATGATGTTCACTTTTATCTAATAGAGTTAATATAAATCTTTGCAGCTGTAATCCTCAAGAAATGAAATTAAAATGATGAATATAAACTATTGAAGCCCCTCATATGACAATGACCCTGTTGGCTTTGCATTTCTCTCTCTACCCCCCACCTCACTTTTACATATCCCCGAACGTAATAAGCCTGCCACCACTAATGTTATAAAGTAGTAATTGTTCCTAATTGGTAGGGAGGCGACAGACCATTCTGGTAATGTTGTGAAACTATAAGAAAGGAGGAGTGAGAACATTCACAGGCCCAGCAGTAATTATCCACTAATTTGGCCTGTTTGTGTGGGGACAGCTCATTATAGCCCTTAAGAAACCTCAGAATAAAGAGGGAAAGTAGGTAGGAGGCAAGGTTAAATAATTAGTGTTCAGCAGATTTTTTTTTTAAAGATTCAAAGAATAGGATTAAGGGCGGGAAATGTGACCAGAGTAACAATTAAGAAATGGTAGAACATTCTGAACTAAGCGAGTTTTATGTTTTTGTCGGAGTAGGGGTATATAAGAATCCTATTCTATGGCATAAAAAATGACATGTCACTTTTATTACACTCTTTCAATTATGACCCTGATCATCCCTTTACATTTTATGGTGCCAATGTCATGCTTTACAAGAGATTTATTCTCATGAGTCCTAAAAAAATTTTCACAGTTTTCATAAAATAATGTGTAAGAAAGTTTTCGTATCATTTTATCTTTTACATTTGCAGACATATTTTGGGGGTTGAAACATATGTGTGTGTGCACACATGCAGGTAGCATAGTACAGACTCTGTAAAGAAATTGTTATTCAACTATAACTGTTAGTAAACCAGACTCTCCAGATTTCTCACCTACATGTAGCTGATACCTTCATTTTGCAAGTAAGCATGCTTACTTTCAGATACATGTGAAAACACACACGCAGAACACATTTGATAAATTATTTATTTATATATAAGTGTCTTAAAATTTTTCTAAGGGCATTATTTTTAAATCTTAAAAGAAAAAGCCTTTTTTTTCTAGCAACTTATATGATTGCAGCTAAAGCCTTTTCTTCACCTAATTGAAAGTGAGATACAATAGATCAGTGATTTTAAGTTAAATAAGTTCTATAATTTGAGTAACTTAGGAAAGATGTTTGTAACTCTTAAATATATACTCATTGAATATACTATGTATACTCACTGAATGACTTTGAGACAAATTCTAGAATATTATACATTCTATCCATTTGCTAAGAGGTGAGAATTTAACTACTGCAATATAAAAACAGAAACATGTTACTAATCCAACAGATGTAAGATATGGCCCAACAGATTTAAGATATGGTATTAATGTAGCAAAGGGCATATATGTTATGTTTGTAACCATTAGATAATTCTCTCCTACTGTAATTCAAAATGAACTTCCCTAAATACCTTGTGTTGGGTTGGAGAAGTATTTAGCTACTCATAAGGAGAATTGTGGGGTGTTGAAATAAAAATATAAATATAAAATTATCACTAGTGTTTGAAAAACTTAGAATATAAGCCACCAACACTATCTATTATTAAGCATCTCCGTTTGTGAATAAAGTGACTACAGTGTGTGAATGACTATATTCGTAAATGAAGCTCATAAGAAACTAAAAAAAAATTTACTTTCATACTTTCTTTTGAACTTTTTTTTTTTATTCCATTAGACTGGTGGTGGTTTTACAAATTATTATTCTGCAGATCACACTGAAGACTATAGTAACTCCATGCTTTTTTTTTTTTTTTTTTTTTTTTTTAGTTTGCACTTCTACTCTTCAATATCCTCCCTAAAAAAAACAATGAGATTGTTTTTCTCCCTGGCTTATTTAAACCATGTGATAAAAAAGTAGAATAGCCAGAGGTATTCCATTTTCTACTGCCTAAGAACTACTCACTGCTTTGAACTACAATTTCTATGGATACCACAGGTAACAAATGCTCAATGTGAAATCTGAGCAAGAACAAAGGGAAGAAGATTTGAATGTCTTCTTAGGTTCTCAAGTGTGATGATACTATTTCCTGTAAAATTAAATGAGTCATTAGAATTGATTGGAATTATCTGAGTCATTGGAATAATCACTGAATTTTTATTCCCCATAGAATAAGTCCCTATCCTTATTTTAATATTTCTTTTGCATATGACCAATATAGCTAATATGCTTTGCAATTCTAACTTAGTATATTATTCATGAATGCTTCAGAACATACATTAATGTTTACCAAGTATTTTGTGTAGTTCCCTTGCATTTTCCAGCCTGCTCTGCAGTTAGGATGAGATCATGTGCCTACTCTGGCTAGTAGGCTTAAAGTGAGTTTTAAGAGGAACTTCCAATGAAGTTGAGAAACGATATGTCTGATCCTCCCTCTAATATCTCCTGCATTGAGAACTTTGGCAATACATGGAAATATGATAACATCTAATCAACCAAAATTCCAGAGTTACCACTTAGAGAACAGTTATCTTGGAGGTCTACCAGTATGAAATGAACTTTGCATAATAAAAAACTTTTTTTGTCTTAAGTAACTGAGATTTGATAATATATGTATGCATTTTTTGCAACTGCAAAATCTTGCCTAATACAACTAATACATATTCTAAAATTTGTTTTTGTATCAAGAAATGATTTTAATTCACAAGTGATTCCAAAGCATCTCACACTGATATATTAAGTTGCTAAACCTGGACATATCAGGGATATTATTAAGAAAAAAAATCAATTTTTCCAATCTAGCATTTTTTTATTTTTATTTATTTTTTTTTAAAGATTTTATTTATTTATTTGACAGAGAGAGATCACAAGTAGGCATAGAGGCAGGCAGAGAGAGAGAGGAGGAAGCAGGCTCCCTGCTGAGCAGAGAGCCCGATGCGAGGCTCGATCCCAGGACCCTGAGATCATGACCTGAGCCGAAGGCAGCGGCCCAACCCACTGAGCCACCCAGGCGCCCCATAATCTAGCATTTTTTTAAATTAAAACTTTAGGCATGGGAAATGTTTAAGAAAATAAATACTCCTACAAATATATTAAAAATCCAGATAAAAGGCATAAAAAAGATACCTGAAATTCACTGGGGCAACATTACCTCAGGGCCCACTAATCCAGAGAAAAAGAATCATAAAACATTGAGCTGACCATTAGAAATAGCTTTTTATCCTGAAGTATTTACTTTTTTTTTTCTTTTTTTTTTTTTTTTTTTTTTTGTGATGGGCAAAAGGCAGAGAATCTATCCAGGTGACTAAAAAGTGCACAAAACTGGTGGATCTTTTTGCAGTCTCAAGGGGTTAGAAAGACATAATTGTAGTTCAGAGCTGTTTATGAAATCAGTTTGAAGAGGTAAGATCCTAGAGAAAGAGAAAAAAAAAATTTTTTAAAGGGAAAACAGTAAGATTAACAGCTAACTGACCTCTCAATAGAAATGATGGAGGCCACAAAACAAAGGTACGGCATATTTCAAGGACTAAGAGAAAATAGGTGCCAACCTAGAATTCTATACCTAGTGAAACTATTCTTTACATATGGAAGCAAAGACATTTACAGATAAACAAGATTTGAAATAATTTGTCACCAGAAAACCCACACTAGAAGAATTACTAAGTGGAAATCTCTAAACAGAAGGAAAATAATTCTGGAAAATGTGAAATGCAGGAAAGAAAAAAGCAAAGTAGAAAGTAAATATATGGGTAAATATATATGGATGTTGAATGTACAAAAATAATTATTTTAATATTATGTTCTATCCAAACTAAATGTAGAGTTAAAATTCATAACAATAACATGAATATTAAAATGGTAATACATAGAGTTAATGTGTTCTAATTTTTATTATTTTTTTATATATTTGGGCAAGTGAAAAATAATAAAATTATAGGTAGAAAACCAAATCTATAAGGGATTACATTCAATGTAAATAGGCTAAATATTTCAATTAAAAGACCAAATTTTTGATTGAATTAAGATAACAATTTTAATTATATGTTGTTAAATGCATCCATTCTAAATATAAGGACAAAGAAGCATTGAAATAAATGTATAGAGGGGAAAACACAAAGAAAACTATTGCCAATATACTGATGTGAGAAAAATCAATTATACACAAGGACTATTGCCAGATTTAAAGAATGTCATTTTATAATGATTAAAAGTTCAGTATACCAGGCTGATCAGATATAATCATGTTAAATGTATATGTACATAATCATATACCTACAAATTACATAAAGCAAAAAATGTCAGAACTAAAAAAAAGAATAGATTGATCCATAATCAGAGTAGAAGATTTTTATATTTCTCTCAATGTTTGATAAAGATAAAAAATTTTCAATAAGTATAAAGATCTGAGCAACATAATTAAGTAATCTAAATTGACATTTGCAAAACAATGCACACAACAGTACATATATTTTCACAGCTGCCCACCAAATTCTTCCAAAAGTCACCATATGCAAGACTCTAAAGCTAATCTCTTCAAAATTCAAAAAAAGTTAGACATTTTCTCTTCCTTTAGGGAAATTAAAGTAAAAATAAATGGCAGAAGATAGAAATCACCAAAATATTTGGAAATACCCTCAATATCCATATGTTTAGAAAATATAGAAAATTAAAAATATTTTATCTGAATTATAATGTAATAAGAGATATCTGCAGAATACATCTACATGTAGGCCTAAATAGAAATCTATAATTCTTAAAAGCTTATAATAGAAAAAAAAATATTTTTAAAATTGAAAACCATGTGTGATACATGTCACACATTCCACTAGGAAAAGAACAAGAAAATAGACAAAAAGTTAATAAGAGAAAAAAATAAGGCTCCTGGGTCAGTTGAGCAATGACACTTGATTTTGGCTCACATTATGATCTCAGGGTGGTAAGGTCAAGCTCCCTCTTGGGCTTTGCAGTCAGTGGGGAGTCGCTTGAAAGTCTCCCCATCTGCACCCCAATGCTCATGCTCACACACACTCTGACACAAACTCTCTCTCTAAAATAAATAAAATCTTAAAAAAATAAAATAAGAGAAAAATGAATCACAAGATCATAAATAAATATGACAGTGAATCAACAAAGCAAAGTTGATTTTTGCAGACTCATAAAATGATAATCCATAGCAGAAATGTTCAAGGGGAATTGAAGACCATAATCTACCATAGCAGGAATGAAAAAGTGGGGGGGAGGGGAATTGTAGATTC
Source organism: Mustela lutreola (assembly GCF_030435805.1). NCBI lineage: Eukaryota > Metazoa > Chordata > Mammalia > Carnivora > Mustelidae > Mustela > Mustela lutreola. Next base: position 117,562,625 of record NC_081294.1, read on the forward strand.
TAGAGAAGTGAATAGTCAAAAAATAATATTATCAATTTTTTATGCCAGTATACTTGGAAAATAACAGAAAATGGACACATTTCTCAAAGAACAATCTAAAAAAACTGACACAAGAAGTGGAAAATCTGAATAGAAGAAAATCAACTGAATTAGAAAATTCCCATAAATAAAGCTGTGAAAGGCAAAGTGTTCATCAACAGTAAAATGCATGAATTATGTTGCATGACAATAATGAAAGAACTATTGTTATGCATAATATAAATAAATCTCATAGGAGTAATGTTAACTGAAAGCAACTAAAGTACATTATTTGTAACCCAATTTACGCAGTTCAAAAGTAGAAAGCCCATTTATGGCTTAAAAGTCAGAAATATTTTTTCTGGAAAGGTGGTAAAAGTAAGAGGGCAGCAAGGGCCTTTGTGGAATGCTGATAATAATTTATTTCTTGATCTTTGTGCTCATTATACTGGTGTATTCATATAATGAAAATTCATCAATTTGTTAATTCATAATTTGTGCATTTTCTGAATAAATCAGTGGTTCTCAACTAGTTCTCTTCATTCCTAGGGGACCTTCTACAATGTCTGGAGATATTTTGGTTATCACAACTTGGCAGGAGTGCTACTGGCATCTAGTGGGCAGAGGCCAGAGATGCTGCTAAATATTCTACAATGTAGAAGCCTCCCTAAATAAAAATTTCTGGTTCAAAATGTCAGTGGTGCTAAAATTGAGAAACCTTGGTAAATAAGTTCTATTCAAATAAAAATTTTTAAAAGATAACTACATAGACATACTCTACTCTTTGTGGGAGTTTAAATACATTAAATAATTGCATCAAAGATATAATGTATAGGACAAATAGAAAATTAATTGAAATCTATAAAATGTGAACACATATATTTAGATTTGAGGGAGACTAATCAAAAATCAGAATTTAATTCCAAGCCTGCCATATGTATTCATTTGTAAGGACTTTAGGCAGAATGTAATTAAAATTATATATGCTGTAAGGCCAAATTTAAAGAAAATAGAAGGAAACAAATGTGTCCCAAAGCCAATACATGTAAGGTAGAAGTGAATATTCATTCTAGGTCTAGATTTCCTATAAGCTCAGTCAAAAAAAGGAAAAAATTGGATATGTTATTTTAATTGTCTGACAAAACAAAATATACTAATTCATCCTGAGGGAAAACAAAAACAAAACATAGACATTACTAACACTGAATTTTGAAGGGAATCTGCAAGGTGAAGAATTTATAGACATCACTGATAAACAAAATAAACACTGATTCAGCAAGAGTTTTGAAGAAACTGTGGCAATTTTTAAAAAATATGACCATATCTATTTGCACTCAAATCTCAATTTAATGTCAAGGCCACAACATAAAATATACATGAATGAGGCCCTTTCTGCATGGCAGATGGGAAATAAAGTAGCTGCAGTAGCTATGGGATTTAGTACAGAGATATAGGATCCAAATCTCCACACCAGAAAATGGCAAACTATGTAGTCTCAACTTCCCGCATGGACCAAACCTGGTTCACCACCTATTTTTTTAAATAAATTATACCCATTCATTTTCCTATGATCTGTCCCTCTCTCAATGCTGCAATGATATGAATCAATGGTTGCAACAGACAACATATGCCCCAAATATCTAAACCATTTACTACTATGAAGCCCTTTCAGAAAAAATTTCTGACCCTTTCAGAGGAAAGAACTCAATACTTTGTCCCTTGTGAAAATGGCAATGGTGTTGAATACATTTTTGGAAAAAGCTGTATAGCAGATAGTTTAAATAGGAGACATAGGAGACATAGTTTTGTTATCAGAGGAAAACAAAATAAGAACTTATGAAAATTGGATAGGCTTCCATGTATTTTTTCCCCCAAGCAGATGATCTAACCACTGTAATATAAAAGTATATATATAGTTTCATGTAGTTTTTAAAATAGCAATAAAATTGGATAACTCCTTGGATAAACCACTTTACGCTAAATCTCTCAAATTAAGAAAAAGGAAGATTGAACTAAGTTAGTACTGTGATAGGGAAATACTAAAGATGTTCCCCTCAAGACTTCTATCTATTAGCTATTCATTCAAACATTGATCTAGGTACAGCTGGGGACTTTAAAGTCACATGACCTTAAAATAGAAGTGATCCCTGACTCATGTGGTCTTGGTATAATCAATCACATGAGCCTTTAAATAAACAAAAAAGGCAGAAAGTCCTTCAGTTAGCTGTGATAGAAGAGCAAAGCAGAGAGATGAGACCGGAGAGGAGGTCAGAGAAATTTGAAATGTGATAATTCCATCCACCTTTCTTGCCTTGACAGATGGAGGAAGGCAGCCAGATAAACACCATAATTATTTTTATTAGTAACTTCTGAATCTATCTTTATAATTTTTTCTAATGTTTGGCTGCAAACTCTTTAATTATAGGAAAACAATTTTATAATGTTTTCTATAGAGAGATGAAGAGATAATTTACTACTTTCCTTAAAATGTTTAGTGGCTTTTTATTCTTCTTATTAACAGGCTAGGGATTATTTCAGCTTCAATGATATATGCATTTTTAGAATTGCTTTTAGACTTAGAAGTTTGTGGAAAGACTTCAACAAACTTTTGTATGCAAACTATATAATTTGAAAATTTTTTTCTGAGATCAGTTTCTTTCCCTATGTATGTGATAGTTATATTTTTGTCTTCTCCTACCCATGTTATTTACTGTGCTGGGTCTCTAGAACATGTTCCTATTATCGTACAACCTCTGGCTCCTAGGCCTTTGGTACTTAATATTGGAACAATCAGCAATAATTTAACTATGCACAGAAGAAATTGGAAACCATTTATATATGTCCATTAAGCCAAAACCGAATGTATCCACATCTGAACTTTTCCTTAGTTAATTATTCCAAATGAGAAGCCCGAGATGCCAGCTATCATGGGGGAAAAGTAACAGGGAAAGGAAACAGAAGTCTTAACTGAATGCAGTTAAATTGTCCTATTTTTCCAAATTTTACAAAATTGCATGACCAAATAACCATGTTATAGGTTCCTCCCAAGTCCTTGGAAGGTCAGTTCAAATGAGGCTCCCTGAAGCTGAAATAAGCATCATTTGCTTCATAGTAAAACCAATTCTGACTACATTAGATTAAAATGTAGTCATTTTTCTTTCAAGGATTTATTGTCAGTTGATATATATGTAAAGTGCTATTCTCCTTGTGTGGTGATTAAAATAAAGCTAAACCATTTTTCTGACCAGTATTGGTGAAATGCCTAATTGAGATCATTAGCAGAGTCTGTGAACATATTGCCTTAATTTGGTGCTCTTACCAAACAAGTTAATTGGTCAAGAATAGTGTATTTTATTAGTGGGAAGAATTGCTGGATATTTTTCAAAATCATAAATTTTGTTAAATGCATGATTCATAATGTGAAAACACCCAATTGCTTTCTTATATACCATAGTGATTCTATTATGTCATTTCCTCTAACGAAATCTAAAGTTATTACAAATCCAACTTTTGGTATACTTTTATAAAAATATTTTCCTCACCCCTAAACTAAAAGATATGTCCCTTTGTTTAAATGGATAATAACACACACTTACCAGTCCATATTAACTATATAAATAGACTTAAGAATTCTAGAAATTATGGTAGATTTGACAGTAATGTGGTCAAGTGGAATAAAGCAGATTGTGTAACTTCAACACTCTAGCTTCATTTTTCATTAAAAAAAAAAAAAACTTCCCTTTAATGTCAGCTTGAGGACAGCAGAAATAACAAAAGGCACTTAAGGGATTGAGGATATGGTGCCTGAAGCCATGTGAATCTAGCAAATTTTCCCTTGGGATGATTCACATCTAAAAGTGAGAGGTTCCATGTTCCTGTGAAAAGTGAGTTTCAGTTTGTTTAAATTGAGGGAAATATAAAATAACTTTTGTATTTTTTCTCAAGTTTTCCTCTTAAAAATGTACTTCACACCCCAGAAATGTAACATTTCTTTTCCGTACACCTTCTATATGTTTTAAAAGATGTGAATATACTCTGTAAAAATAAGACAAAAAAAAAAAAGAAAGAAAAAGAAAAAAATGTTTCTTTCACTTTAAACTAATTGAATAAACCTAGGTAGCCTTGAATGGATGTGATAGGAGGAGATGTATATATATCACATCCCAAATTTAGAGAATTTTCTCCCAAAGAATGATCAAGCAAACATAAAGAATAACATGAGACAGTATTTTGAAAACAGAAGCACTTGAGAAATATTTTCCATTTTTGAAATAGGATAACTATTTGCCAAATGTTTAAGTTGGGTGACTGCTACAATATTTAAATTTTTGTATGAAATTAGCAGTCTTTTGGCAAAAAAAATTACACAAGACAACTGCCAGATTAAAATACATACACTCAATCTGTCCTTTAACTCACCACTCATCCTCTCCTCCTGTTTTTCTTTTTCTTTCTTATTCCTTTAATCAGAGAAAGGAAGTGCCTTTTTTTTCATAATCAGAAATGGAAATAAATTCTAAATGTGTGAAGACTGAACAAAGATTAATCACAGACCATTCTGAGTTTATTAAAAGCATTCTGCTGTAATTTTTTAAATCCAAAAGAATATATTTCTTGTTTATAGGGAACCCAAAATAGCTGAGTAGGAGCATATGTTTATGCATCATCTTTTAAGTATTCATGTTATAAGGGTACATTTGCTAATATTCCAATTAGTTATAACATTAGTTATAAGACCATTGCAAGAACTAATTGTTATAAATTAAATCTGATACATTCTAAAAGAAGTACATTTTGAGTCTATTTCCTTACACCACACACAAAAATAGACTCAAAATGGATGAAGGACCTCAATGTACGAAAGGAATCCATCAAAATCCTTGAGGAGAACACGGGCAGCAACCTCTTCGACCTCTGCCGCAGCAACATCTTCCTAGGAACAACGCAAAAGGCAAGGGAAGCAAGGGAAAAAATGAACTACTGGGATTTCATCAAGATCAAAAGCTTTTGCACAGCAAAGGAAACAGTTAACAAAATCAAAAGACAACTGACAGAATGGGAGAAGATATTTGCAAACGACATATCAGATAAAGGACTAGTGTCCAGAATCTATAAAGAACTGAGCAAACTCAACACCCAAAGAACAAATAATCCAATCAAGAAATGGGCAGAGGACATGAACAGACATTTCTGTAAAGAAGACATCCAGATGGCCAACAGACACATGAAAAAGTGCTCCATATCACTCGGCATCAGGGAAATACAAATCAAAACCACAATGAGATATCACCTCACACCAGTCAGAATGGCTAAAATCAACAAGTCAGGAAATGACAGATGCTGGCGAGGATGCGGAGAAAGGGGAACCCTCCTACACTGTTGGTGGGAATGCAAGCTGGTGCAGCCACTCTGGAAAACTGCATGGAGGTTCCTCAAAATGTTGAAAATAGAACTGCTCTATGACCCAGCAATTGCACTATTGGGTATTTACCCTAAAGATACAAATGTAGTGATCCAAAGGGGTACATGCACCCGAATGTTTATAGCAGCAATGTCCACAATAGCCAAACTATGGAAAGAACCTAGATGTCCATCAACAGATGAATGGATCAAGAAGATGTGGTATATATACACAATGGAATGCTATGCAGCCATCAAAAGAAATGAAATCTTGCCATTTGCAACAACATGGATGGAACTAGAGCGTATCATGCTTAGCGAAATAAGTCAAGCAGAGAAAGACAACTATCATATGATCTCCCTGATATGAGGAAGTGGTGATGCAACATGGAGGCTTAAGTGGGTAGAAGAAGAATAAATGAAACAAGATGGGATTGGGAGGGAGACAAACCATAAGTGACTCTTAATCTCACAAAACAAACTGAGGGTTGCCGGGGGGAGGGGGTTTGGGAGAAGGGGTTGGGATTATGGACATTGGGGAGGGCATGTGATTTGGTGAGTGCTGTGAAGTGTGTAAACCTGGTGATTCACAGACCTGTACCCCTGGGGATAAAAATATATGTTTATAAAAAATAAAAAAATTAAAAAAAAAATTAAAAAATAAAAAATATTAATAATAAAACAAAAAAAAATAAAAAAAATAAAAAAAATAAAAAAAAAAGAAGTATATGAAGACTTGAACAATTTAACCTTGTCCATATCAGGGTTTTCCTAAAAAGCAATTCTTAAGTACACACACACACAGATACATACATGCACACATGTATTTTAAAGGAATTAGAAATTGTTATTATATATGCATTAGAGGTATTTTTAACCTGCTTTTTAGTAATATTGTCATCATTTCATTGTATCACTGCATTTTTTACATGTATTATTTTTAATGTTTATTTTACTTTTCACTATATAGATATGCCATAATTTAATCATTGCCTCCTTTGTTGAACTTTGTTTGCCTGTGATGGTTCCCCATTGGCTAGCTACAATGAATATACGTAAATATATATGTACCTACTTATATTTAAACATTTCTGATTACTTCCTCATATGGTTATTTATAAATAATTTATTAGATAGAACCAAATGGCATCCTAAAATTTGTACTCTCTGAGAATGCTACCTTCTCAGCACACTCACAAATATTGGGTATAATAATTATATTTTAATCTGTTTCATAGTTGAAAAAGTATCTTAAATACATTTAAATTCTTTTCAATGAACTCAATCTATTGTTGACTCCTACCCCTTGCCAATTTTCCAATTGATATTGTTGCCCCAATTAAGTTGACTTTTAAGAACAATTTTCATGTAGATTTTGTTTTTCCATTTCCATTTTGCTTTTTCAACAAAGTATGGGGACACATATCTTATTATAAATCTGGAAAAAAATTCAGGCTTCCTCACTTATAATATTTTCATTAACCTCATCTCACCATTGTCTTTTAACTATATTGATATAATTGGATTTTTATCCATTTTCCATATCCTAACATGCTTTTGTTATTACATGGGTATATTACTGGCCATTTTATTAAAGCTAAAAGATCAAATTATTGATACTCTTTTTTCCTTAGTTTCAAATCTAAATGAGTTTGTGGAAGTGATAATATGATGAGGTGAATAAAGTGTGATGATTCCTGGTATCAAGGCGGTTTCAAATGGAAGAATCCTCCATGAAGAAATTTTATCTCTGAGCAAAATTTGTGAACCATGTCAAGAAATTTTGGAAAGTTATTGATTAGTCTAATTAGACATCCTCAGACTTTTTGGAATGAAGAAGTCATTACACTCTAAATAAAATAACAGTTCATTTTTAAGAAAATTTCAAATAACCCAGTTTTAATTTTATAGTTTGTTAGCCATTCTTGGAAGTAAAAATCATCTTCCATGAAAATAGTATCTACTATTATAGCTCAGAACCTCAGTCACACAAGGTTGGTTTTTTTTTTTTTTTCCTATTACTGTACTTTGTATACAGCAAAGTCCTTTATATACTTACCATTTTGTCAAATGAGATATAAAAGGATCTGCACTCAAGGGCTGAGACATAACAAAATTATTTTTTTGCTACTTAATCAGGGACATGTAAGGGAAATGTCACTTTTCTCCCATACTGGGGGAGTTGCTGCTATGGCTCTGATTTACACTGAAGCAGTATAGTTTTACCTACCATTGTATTTGCACTCAGTGCCCATTTCTTCAACACAGGTGATGGGACAAACCAGAGGGAGAGAAACCATAAGTGACTCTTAATCTCACAAAACAAACTGAGGGTTTCTGGGGGGAGGGGGTTTGGGAGAAGGGGGTGGGATTATGGACATTGGGGAGGGTATGTGCTTTGTTGAGTGCTGTGAAGTGTGTAAACCTGGTGATTCACAGACCTGTACCCCTGGGGATAAAAGTATATGTTTATAAAAAATAAAAAATTATATAAAAAAAAAAAGAATCAAAAGAGGTTATTCAACACTTTGACTATTTAGTTACTTTTACGTTTGTTATCAATCATTTACCTAAAAACATCCTAACAGGGTTCAGCCACATCTGGAAATGTATTCATTTGCAGGTACAGCTCTGCAAGTGAGATATTTATACAGAGTTTTGTGTCTACAATTGAGTCTTTAATTCATCAAGTTAACTCTTGGAGAGTGGCAATGCGACGATTTTGTTTACTAGTTGTTCATCAAACATTTGGTAATGCCCACTGTACAAGATATTTTGCCTTTTAGCTATCCTATAGTTCTCTTAGCCAACACGATACAATAACTTACTCTTTCAGATACCTCAGGAGTTAATTTCTAATTTGAAAAGTTCCAACAGCAGCTTATGTTATCTATATTCAAATTATGAAATTTCTTCAACTTATAAATGGTCAATCTTAATATTACATTACATCATAACTATTGTCATACTACTATGCAAAGGTGTTTTATTGCATGAGACAAAATAAATTGAAATACTGACATTTGTAATTCCAAAATAAATACAACTTTCATCATACTTTTATTTCTTGTTTGTTGTTTCACCAGTTTCTTTATATCTTTTCTTTCTTTATATCATTCTATCCTTCTCACAAATTAGATAATTTTCTGTGATTTAAGTTTCATTTTTTTCAGCATCTTTAGTTAGTGCAGCTAGGTGTTGTTAAAGTGAGTCTTTTAACTCTCTTGTGTTTAAGTAAATGACACTTCTTAAATATAACTCAAATACACTGCAATCAAAATTTTAAATATTTCAAAATGTTTAATAACAGTTTTATATAATTTTAAAGATTTAGATAGAAAAAATTCAGTATCACTGCAAAACTAAAGATGTGCACTTATTGTGTTTCCACATGGGTGTAAGAAAAACCGCAAGATCTCAAAATGATGATTTCTTGGGATGATACAAGGATACAGAGATTCGAGGAGGCATAACCAAAGATAACTAGGAAGATCCAAATGCAAGAACTAAGTCAATCTCTAAAAATGCACATATTTGTACCTTAAGCTGACCACTGTAGAAACTTTTAGAAAACACAAGTATACAAGGACAGACTCTAGGCTATCAGAGCAATGATGTTGTATACATCCTGTAGTGTCTGAAATGCTCCACTACAGACTCATAAGAGAAGGAGAATGATAAAGTCAATCATCCTAGTGTTGTTTTAAGAATAATTCTGATCTTGTGCAAGCATTGCCTGAAAGGGTCCCAGTACCTCACTTTTTTTTTTTTTTTTTTTCAGGTACTTCACTTTTAGAAACACTAGTCTAATGGAATAGTTGAATAGGAAATTAGTATTTTATTTATTCTAACCATCTCTTTTTATCATTTCTACTCACTACTCCCCTCCATGCCTATTCAGTATACTGCTTAGACAAATTAAAAAATTGCTACCACAAGAGTGTTACCTATCTCTACATTTAGCTCAACACAGCAACTAATTACAAAATGCAAAATGAACTTTTAGATATACAAGCAAGAGGGACTAGAAGCAGCCTATTAGACTTTTTCAGTAATTTTTTTAAAAAGATGTGTTTATGCATTTGAGATAGCACGTGCAAGTGAATGAACAAGCATAAGCAGGGAATGGGGGGGGGGGGGAGAGATAGAGGGAGAGCAAGAATCACAAGCAGACTTCCCACTGAGGGCAGAGCCTAATGCCAGGCTCCATCTCACCACTCTCAGATCATTGCTGGTGCTGAAATCAAGAGTTGGAGGTTCAACCTACTAAGCCACCCAGGTGCCCCTCAGTTATTTTAAAAAATATATAGATTAAAATAATTTGTTACATCCTTAAATGTGACTTAATGTTAACTGCAGGTGACTTTTTTTTTTTTTTTGCCCTAGATTGAATACACCTTTAATTATGTAGTTAAAAAATAATGTAGGCATATAACCAGTATTCATTTTACAGAAACATGTTTTACAATGGTTACCAGAAAATATCCATTTCAAAAAGAAAGAAAAATCTAGAACTGGTTTGATAAAACTTGAAAGGGAAAAAAAGTGGACAAGAGACAATAGAATGAGCACAAAAATTATGAAAGAATAGGAAAAAAAGAAAAGTGAAAAGAGTCTTAATAATTATACATAAATGATGATCTATGAAAACATATATTTTTAAAGATTTGTTTATTTATTTATTTGACAGACAGGGATCATAAGTAGGCAGAAAGGCAGGCAGAGAGAGAGAGAGAGAGAGAGAGAGAGGAGGAAAGAGGCTCCCCGCTGAGCAGAGAGCCCGATGCAAGGCTCCATTCCGGGACCCTGGGATCATGACCTGAGCCGAAGGCAGAGGCTTTAACCCACTGAGCCACCCAGGCGCCCCTATTTCACAAGAAGGAATGATTATAATGCTTAAACTAATGTTTGTGTACTGTAGTCTATTACTGATGATAAATTTAATAACAAGGACAAAAAGGTAAGGAAAACTTGGTAAGAGGTCTGAACCTCAGCAGAAATCCATTAGACCAAGTGGAAATCAATCATAAAACTGAAAAAAAAAAAAAAAAAAAAGCAGTGTGTAAATCTTTCTTGACGGAATCTTTGTCATGTAAGCGGTGACTTTAGGGCATCAGTACTTTGTTTTCCTGCCACAGTTGTCGAGGGAGCGCTATTTGCAGAGGTAATACTCTAACCCACCACAGATCACACTTGCATATGCCTTCATAATTCAGAAAACAAATGAGACCCTATTTTTTATTAATTTAGTCTCTTTCTACTGGACTTTCATGGTTGGCAACATTTTGTGGTCATAACTATTTTGCCTACCAAATGGAGAAATTATACTGAAATATGAAGTCCTCAAGAGGCAAGTGTTAGGCTGAGTGGCGATGTGGAGAAATTGACAGACCCTAGCCTTCTCAACTTGGTCTGATACTGGCCTCCATCTTCATCATTCCATTTATGAGAGTTACTACTTTTTACTTCCACTAAGTTGGTTTTAGTTTCCATCACTTGCAATAAAATAACCCAAGCTAACTCATAATTCATTTTATTTATTTCCACGGCAAACACCTTGACAAAGTTAAAAGACACATTTAGTAGAAGATAATTTCCTTTTGAGGGTTAGAAGTTTAATTGACACACCTTTTCTCCTCTTCCAATACCATTTTTGAAATCCTAGAACATGGAATCCTAAGCTATATTTTAGGCTATTACAATGTGGGTGGGGAATTTATATAAGGAATATGGCTATTTCAGCTAAGTTGCTTCATTAAATCCTGTAGGGAAAATGTGTTAAACATAAAGTGTGTGTGTGTGTGTGTGTGTGTGTGTGTATCCAAGAATAAATACTTTTTTCCTCCTTAGAGATAAATATCCCAAATACTAGGGTCCTAAATCCTATATGTTAGTCATAGAAGACAAATTTTTATGATTTTTTGACACATTTGTACTGCTAGACTTCACTTAAGCATATGAAGCACACATGTTACCCTGACAGCAAAGAAATGAAAATTATGCACTATATATATATTTTCAGTGGCATCTTTGTAGACCTTGCCAGTATGTGAACTGTTAGAACATGGCTGAATGTCAATTCTGTGCAGGAATTTTAAAGCAGGTTTAGTTTAGTGATGAATATATTTGGTCATAAATTTTACTATGCAGGAAAAGCAAACTTTCAAAACATGATATTTTATAAATATCCATTAATTGCTCAATATAGCAAGGCTTTTAAATTCTGTACACTTAACTAATACTGATATGGCTTTTCAGTGGTTTTCTTAAGAAAAAATATAATATTTTTAACATTATGAGATTCAGTATATAGTTTCAATAGTGACCTCTTCTGTCAGACTACCTTAAAAAAACACAGTTTTCTTAAATGGGGTACCTGGGTGGCTCAATGGGTTAAAACCTCTGCCTTTGGCTCAGGTCATGATCCCAGGGTCCTGGGATTGAGCCCCGTATTAGGCTCTCTGCTTAGCGGGGAGCCTGCTTCCTCCTCTCTCTCTGCCTGCCTCTCTGCCTACTTGTGATCTCTGTCTGTCAAATAAATAAATAAAATCTTAAAAAAAATAAAATAGCATTATATGGTTTTATGTGATTTAGAATTTTCTTTAAAGGTTCACCAGTAAATGAGAATTTTAACCAATTTTAATAAATATTGAAAATACCTTCACAGTTCTATAATTTCATTCTATCCAATTGAGGAATTGTCACTACTCTCATTTCTTTGTCAAGATTGACACCAAAATCATAGCTAATGTAGATAGTTCTCAGGTTTGAAATAAATTGGACAGGTCAATTTTTGAGACTATCTATAAATTTTGTTTTTCATTTTAGTACTGACATTCAAGCAAATTCTTAGCAAATTAACTAAATATTCATTATTAAAGCAAATATAAACAACTCCAAAGGAAATCTCACTTCACCAATATGGATTTTGGTGAACATAATTTACTTACTTATCTACAAATGTAAACTAGACATTCACTTATAATTGTAATAATTACCTAATTCTGTGACAGAAAGCCTGAAATAGGTATAGTACTATTAGGGTAAAATTTTACTTTTAGGGGTGCCTGGGTGACTCAGAAGATTAAGTATCTGTCTTTGTCTCAGGTCATAATCGTCGGGTCCTGAGATCAAGCCCAACATTGGGCTCCCTTCTTAGTAAGGAGTCTGCTTACCCCTTTCTCTGCAGCTCCCCCTGCTTCACTCTCTTTGTCAAGTGAATAAACAAACAAACAAAATTTTTTAAAATTATTTTTATTATTTATTATTTATTTTTTAAGAATTAAGTTTGGTAGGATACAACTTGACGGGAAACATGGCACAAAGGACCTCCCAGCTATTATTTAACCAACTATAGGCTGTGATTTTTGACCTCATGGTCCAAAATAGCTGAACTACTAAATCGACATTCCAAGAAGTAGAAAAGAATCACTGTCCACTAAAAATATTACATGAGGCATATATATGTGCCTGTGTATATATCTATATGAACATATGTGTTTATGTACATATACCTATATAGTGTATATTTATTGTGCTAAATTTTCAATAGCCCAAATTTTAAAAATAACAAGGAAAATTGATTTTCATAACATTCCATATCAATATGTAATCAGTATAAAAAGTTATGAACAAAAATTTTACTTTCTTTTTCCATGCAAATTCTTGGAAATTTTTAAAGTATTTATAGCATTTCTCAGTTTAAACTGGCTCCATATCAAGTGGTTAACCTTCAGCTAATGGTTATTGAATCAGACACACATTCCATTTAAGACTGGAAGAAAGGCAAACATGCTAACTCTCATCATTTCTAAGCAAAATTGTACTGGAAGCTAACTAGTTCAATAGATCAGAAAAAAAATGTATTAGAGATTGGGAAGAAAGAAATAAAACTTTTTAATCATGGATGACATGATTATCTATTTAAAAAAATCTTACCAAATTCTCCACTCCCTCTCTCTCACACACATATACACAAACACTCCTCCTGTAATGAGTACAACAAAGTTGCAAGATACAAGATTAATATACAAAAGAAAATTGCTTTTGTGTATGTAAGTGGTAAACAACTAGAAATGAAAATCAGTGATTTTTGTCTTAATCTTGGGAGAATGAGTTTTTTCTTCATTGTTAAACTCAGTCATGACATGACTTAGAATAGAGAATTCAATATTCCCAGGCATGGGGCAGGAACTTTGAATTTTCATATTGAATTATTTTGTTACATAATGTTTTAATTCTAGCTTTAAATATTAATTTGGTTCCATTAGTTTGACTGCTTCAGATACTACCATATTATGCTAGATCTTCTTCACTCTACGCTGTTTTATGTATCTATTGCTTTCTTACAAATTCTGTTTTTTATAATTCTTACTATTTTTTTTCTCTGCAGATCTCTTACTATACTTTTGTTTATATTAATTTTTAGGTTCTTATTAATTTTGTCTTCATTTCTGAGATATAGTTGGAAATATTTCTTTCTATAGAACGGTTCTATTTCACATCTTTTTGACTTTTATTTTGTTTTTTAAATTTTGATTCACATTATCATTTAGCCTCAATTTTTAAAAATTTCAACCTTGTGTTTCGTGTTATGTTTTTGTTATGTTTCATGATTTGACTTAATTGATATGCTTTAATCTAAGAATTTTTATTATTTTTACCTCTCAGAATAGCTTTATATGGATGCTGGGTTTTATTTTGTCATACTTGTTTTTGGATTCCTCGAAACATGTATTGCTGGGTACTTCTGAAAGAGCAGAGGTGGTTTTTCTGATGTCTAAATTCAAGGCCTTCCCCTTCTGCTTCAAAATAAAAGCTGCTTTAAAGGACAGCCTTTTGTTTAAAATATAGGACACTTCTTTCTTTTGTGTTACATCTTCTAATTCTTTGCCTCCCTCTTGTCTCAGTAGGGTCATCTTCATTTGCTTTTTTCTTTCTTTTTGCCACCAAGGACACCCAAGGACAACTCTAACTTCAAAGTTGTCTGTCTCTCACAGAGGCTTTGACTTCTCAAGATGGCCATCTCTGGTCCTGTGTATTTTCCAAACCCTTTACTTATGACTTACCAGCTATGAGTGGTCTAACCTGCCATGTTTCCTCCTAGATGATGCCTTCTATGTCTGAAGGTGAACTGTAATTGGTAATGTCTGTGTTCTGTCATGAGATGACCCTGTTACACTCCTCTTTCACCTCCATTCAGTCCCTATCTGGGCAGGATCTGGAGTTAATATTTCTGGTCTTGGATATTTGTATTCCCTGTTAACAAATAAATTGAGTTTTACCATCATGTAAAGTGGAAGACATAGTTGTTTTATTTGCTTTATGTCTTTAATTTAGGAGAAATATTTGAAAACATTAGAATCTAAAACACTACCATATTCTCCCACATGCATCCAAAAACCTCTCCATATTTGTCACTTAAGAGTACAGTATGGACATCCCTCCAAAATAAACATTTCTTGGCCTCATTAATTACAGATAATATCTACACTGCATTTTTTTTTTTAGCATGGATACATTTAAATTTATTTTAGTTTTGTTAAAGATTCTTAGTTATGGGGCACCTGGGTGGCTCAGTGGGCTAAGCCTCTGCCTTCAGCACAGGTCATGATCCCAGGGTTCTGGGATTGAGCCCTGCATTGGGCTCTCTGCTGAGCGGGGAGCATGCTTCTTCCTCTCTTTCTCTGCCTGCCTTTCTGCCTGCTTGTGATCTGTCTGTCAAATAAATAAGTAAAATCTTTGAAACAAAAAAGGTTCTTAGTTATATAAAATAAATTTACTCTGGTGTCTTTAAGCAAAATTTGATTTACTAAAGATTAACATGTAGAGTAACTATACAACTTACATCAGTCTTGGTTTTAAGGCTTTTGCCCTAGGGATGATGTATAATTGTTTTCATTCTCATGTTCACTCTCAGAAGTGTCCTGGTCGATGACAAATTATATGGTCACCTAATTAATGGCTCAAGCAATCACCGGGGAGCTGGAAAAAGAGATCTGAGACTAAGCTTCTAGGAATGACACCCAAAATAGTGCTGCAGAACTGGCCTGTTGATAATGCTACTGTCACTAATACTGTCATTACCAACCTTCAAAGGTCAGGTTTTCCATTTTACTGCAAAAGCTACTGCCATCCACCATATTTCTGCCTTAGGAACTGTATTGTACATCTACTGACACTCCTGAAAAATGGTCACCTCTCAAAATGAAGATAACTCCTCAACCAAGGATTATTTTATCATGCTTTTCAATTCTAAAGCAGGCTCAGTTGAGTGCATCTTCCTCCCCAGCATACAAGTCAGAGCTTCCCTTGCAGTTGGGATGTGGACAGTTGTTCTGAAGTCTCCTAGTCATGCCCACTCACAGATATGTAATAAGTCTAATATTCCTTTATGGTTTATTTCCTGACTATATTATAAATGCCTCTCTTTAGTTAAACATATAGCTTCCTAAGATTATTTTTCCTCTTCCAAGTTATTTATTTAGTTATTAAAGAGATTTAAAAAAAATTTTTAATGTGTTTCTCCTTTGGGATCCATACATCAATATCTTTTCCCTGATTATACACTTAAAATTCATCAAATATATTGTATATCAAAGAGAAAAATTCAATATTCTTAATTCCAGTATCATATTTCAAGAGTAGTTCATAAATTAAATGTGCCTAGAGAGTAACCCCAAGGCTTAAGTGAATCTTGAAGGCATTGAATTCATAGAAGTGGGGCAACTGTGATAGGTGGCAAGACTTTTAAAAATGTGATAATTCTTTACTAAATTATAAAATCCTATCCTATGTAAGGGAAAAAAGACTGTGTCTCTATTAAAAGATAGGATGACTAAGTACACAGAATAAAAATTAGTATTACAAGAGATGCCTGGGTAGCTCAGTTGAGCATCTGATTCTTGATTTCAGCTCAGGTATGGTCTCAGTCATTGATCAAGCCCTGTGTCAGGCTCTGTGTTCAGTGGGGAGTTTATTTGAGAGTTGCTTGAGAGTCTCTCTCTCTCCCCCTCCCCTGATTCCTTCTCTCACTCTCTCAAATAAATACATCTTTTAAAAAATTATATTTACTATATTTAAGTATTTTCATATTTTTTGCTGTTAACAGAATTCTTATATTGTTTTAGAGATTTTCTTAATCCACAAAACCTACCTTTAAGTCTAAGATTAGAAAATGCTTCCATCGAAAAGGCTGTAATTTTTAAAATAACATAACAAGAAAAAAGTCGTTTAAGACACAGTATTTTATCCATTAACTGGACCTATAGTATTATCTCAGAGGACACTTTTGTCAAATCAGCAGTTGGTCAAAGAGCCGAGAAAGTAGCACAGTTTTAGCTTTTGTATGATATTATGTTAGGTTATATAAATAAACATAGCTCTGAATTTACCACAAACCTGAGAATAAAGAAAACATTCATCATGTGACAAAAGTGATATATGATCAAAACCCTTGTTACTGATATAAATATCATACTTCCATCAAAACTAAGTAGCACAATATTATATCAACAAGGATGCTTCTAGGATGTATAATATAGGGAACTTGGTTTTGTTACTACGATACTTTTAGATTTTCTCAGTGAGGTTGAGCCTTTCCCTGATGCTGGATACCATCTTAGGCAGGCCTCATGACTTCTCTTATGCTTACATAACTGAAGTCCTTTGAGTTACAGTTCAGTAATTAAATCAAAGAATAATTCAATATTTAAACTGTCCAGTGTTCTGTAAAATTCAAACCTCAGACTTACTTTCCCCTTCCCAAACTCAGGGTGCTGTGGGCCTTAATCAGGGAAAATGATTTTGGTTTACTGTCCTCTCTTCCCTTAGGGGCTTATCCTCATCTTTCATTGAGCTAATCCCTTCAGGGTTGGTGGAGTGACGGAGAGAGGAGAATAAAACTGAAGCAGTGTATGAAATTTCTTACTCTACTGGTATTCTGGTGGTTATCCAGTATAAATCCTTTCTGGACTTGGAGAAATTTTAAAGTAGACTCTTCATTTTATGGCACAGGCTTTGTGTACACTGAAGTCCCTCTTCCATTGCTTCCATCTGAAGTTCCCTCCAATGGGTAAATGTAACTCTGTTCTGTGGATCACCACCTGAATGAAGCCCACGGCATCAGGGAGCCTATATCTAGCTTCCTTCCCCTGAGGTGCTCTTACCCCTCCCTGGAAGTTCTTTTAGACAGCTTTCAAGAATGGTCTTCTTATGTTGAAGAGAAAAGCCACTCTTCCACTGTTCTCAGAAGTTCTGATGATGCAGCTATTTCTCAAAACATGGTTTTTTGGGGCACCTGTGGCTCACCTCTGGCCTTTGGCTCAGGTCATGATCTCAGGGTCCTGGGATGGAGCTCTCTGTTCAGTAGGGAACCTGCTGACCCCTCTCTCTCTGCCTGCTGTTCTGCCTACTTGTGATCTCTCTCTGTCAAAAAAAAAAAAAAAAAAAAAAGAAAAATCTTTAAAAAACAACAACAAAACACTTTTTTTTTTTTTTTAAACTCTACCACCACAGTTTGAATTAGCTAAACATCTAACCAGTTTGGTTCTTCGATTGTACTCAAACCACCAAGGTGGGCTGAGACTCCTTGGACAGTCTCTCTTAAGAAACCTTCTTTATGATATTTTGGTGATCTCCATTACCTATGTTTTGACACTCTTGAAATAGGTGATAAGTTTAGATTTTTTCTACTGCTTCTAGAATTATTCCTTTGAAATTATTTGTATTTTGGATTACCACCTCGCTTTGGAATGTACTTCATCTGCAAATTTCCATTTTAGTCTCAAGGTTCCATTTAGGACATTATCATCTCTATGTCATAAGTGCTTTTATTTGAGCACTTCCTTTCCCTTCTCTCTTGTCACTTGTGCCTTGTATAAGAAATGATAAAGTCCACGAAAGAGTATGGAATATATCTGTACTGCCCATAATGATATATTCATTATTTATTTATTTATTTATTTATTTATTTTTTAGATATTTTATTTACTTATTTGTCAGAGAGAGAGAAAGACTACACAAGTAGCGGGGAGTGGCAGACAGAGCACAGAGAGAAGGCAGAGCAATTAGCAGACTTCCTGTCCCACAAGAAGCCCAGTGGGGGGCTTGATCCCAGGATCCTGGATCAGGACCTGAACTGAAGGCCGACACTTAACTGACTGAGCTACCCAGGCATCCCATGTATATTCATTTTTAAATATTGCTTTGGTGTTTTTTTTTTCTCCAGATGCACACATATTTTCTTATTACTTGAATTGACAGGATATGTTTTGACTAGTTTTAATTACTTTTGTAAGAAATATTCAATACAGTAATAATTTTAATCACAAATGAGTTTTCTGTAAGAGTCTCCCTGGAATTCAAGAGAGAATCAAATAAATATTCTTTCTTCAACCAAAGTTTTGGGGAAAAAGTGTTAATTTTGGTTGCATTTTACATGGATCACACACTATGAAGTAATATATATTTTTATAAAGCCAATAGAATCAATTAAAGCAGATGTTTTATTCACAGGACTAGTCTTCCTGGAGCTCATGAATATCCACAACAACCCAGAATTCTTCAGAACAATGTCAGTGTTTTGCTTACTTCATCCTCCTCACACTCAGGCCTGCAATAAAATTCTTCCTAAGAGTAGCAAAGTAAGGCAAAACTTTGCCATCGTTATTCTACTATTCAACCACTTTTACATTCATGCAACATGCATTTATTGATTGCCATTTTGTACAAGCTTTGAGTTAGAAACTATGGAAAATGACAAAGAAAAGATAAAATGTGGACCTATCTCCGTATTTCATTTTGCTAGAAGAGATATCAAAAATCATAGTAGTATTACAAATTACTATTTTAGAAGCTAGTATGGGTTACTCTTACATAATCATAATTTGTATTATATCATTTAATTTTCCCAACAGTCCCTCACTGTAAGCATAAATAACAAAATTTTAAATGAGGACAGAAAATCTCAGAGATTATGTAATTTGTATAAGACCAGACAGATAATAAATGACAGAGGTAGTTTTCAGCCCCACAAAATAGCTCTAGAACCATCCATTATGGCATGTCTTGTATACAGAGCAGTATCCTTTTAAGAGAGATTCAGGAAAGCATCACTAGTATTCAGACAAAAAGAACAGTATGATCTATAAGAACAATTGAAATATTTTGTAAAGATAAAGAAGGCTGCATCACCAGATACTTCACAGGAAAATTATTTCTGTTAGGGAAAAGGGCAATTGAGTTTGAATTGTCCAATAGATTTTCTAGACTGATTCAATTTTCTTTGGTTTGGTCTATGTGTCTAAAGCCCAAGAGAAAAATTTTATATATTTCAAAACCCTGTCCAATCCAGATAGCTTCCCCTAATTTTAGAGAAGTTCAAAATATCATCCCTCTTATGGCCCAGTGGTTCTCATGAGAGGAATCGAGTGAATATTTCAATTACTTAACTTTTTCTCATCAGGAGTATACAACTCAGTGAGACGTATGTTTTCTTTGGACAGTGAGTAGGTTTTGCAGATGCTTTTAAGATACCTGCATATTAAAATTAATCATTGCAATTAATTCAAGCATGAGAAGGATATTTATAAAGTCATTTTTAACAAATAAGTGTTCTGTTTTTGTAACAGAACCTTATTTCTGACTTATAGTAATATCTTAGTTATAGTAATATAAGACCTATCTCCATTTTTTTCTGCACTAGGATATTTCATTTTTATATCTAAATAATTTACCTTCATTGATTTCTCCACTATTTGCATTATATATCTTTTATCTGAAAATAATTAAGAGCACACTGTTTTTGTTATATAAACCTAGCCCTTCAGGGGGAAAACCTGATTTATTTTATTTTATTTATTTATTTTGAAGATTTATTTATTTATCTATTTGACAGGCAGAGATCACAAGTAGGCAGAGAGGCAGGCGCAGAGAGAGAGAGAGGAGGAAGCAGGCTCCCTGCTGAGCAGAGAGCCCGAAGTGGGGCTCAATCCCAGGACCCTGGGATCATGACCTGAGCTGAAGGCAGAGGCTTTAACCCACTGAGCCACCCAGGTGCCCCGGGAAAACCTGATTTTTAACATGTTCTGGTTAAACTAACTTTATGGATAATACTATTAATAATTTTATGGAAAAGTACTTTTCATGACTTTTTAGAATGGTCAGTAGTAATATATTTAAACTGGTGAAAGCTATCTACATACACTCTAAGTATTATTGAAGTTTTTTTTAATTTTACAGAAACCTTTTAATTTTAATGGCCTAATTAAGTGAAAAATAGTATTGAAACTTTGAAGTTAGGTAATTATTTTTTAAATTGGTTGACATAGTCACCATAGGGTACATATAAACTTATGTATCATAGAGTAAAAATACTCTCAGATAAAAATGTCCCCATGGTGCTCATATTTGAAAGTACATGAATTAAATATGCCTCCCACATCTCTGGTGGTACATGGAATTTTTATGTCTTAACTAGGCTTTTGTATTTATTTTATATAAAAACACTAGTATGCCACTAAAATTTTTATTTTTCTGTAAATGTCATAGCATAAGATATAAAAAACATAGCATTGCCTTCATTTAAAATGTTCCAGTATAACTTATCCCACAATTGCCTCAAAAGTTTATTGAATATAATATTTCTACCTTCCTCTTCTTATGGATTCAATATTTACTTCATCTATATGCAGTCCTTTCTTTGGAATTTCAACTGTGTCTTCATGTTTCTTGCTCACATATCCTTTCTTTTTTCTAACACACTGAATTCTGATATATTTTTTATAATTTATAATTTTTTTGTAATTTACAATTTTCTAAGCTTGAAGCTGATGCATCAAAAGCGTTACCAGGTTTGATGTGATTGATCAGATTTAGGAATGGCTAAAATGAATAGTTCAGGAAACAACAGATGTTGGGGAATATGCAGAGAAAGGAGAACCCTCTTACTCTGTTGGTGCCACTACCTTGAAAAAACAGCAGAGGGGATTCCTCAAAAAGTTAAAAATAGAGCTAATCTACAACCCGCAATTGCACTACCAGGTATTTATCCAAAGGATACAAAAGTGCTGATTCAGAGAGGCACATACACCCCAATTTGTATAGCAACATGATCAACAATAACCAAATATGGATGCCTAAATGCCCATTGACTGATGAATGAATAAAGAAGATGTGATATATATGTATGTATAGAGTATTACTTGGCAATCTAAAAAAATGAAATCTGCCATTTCCAATAGTATGGCTGGAACTAGAATATATTATGTGAAGTGAAATAAGTCAGAAAAAGAAGTATCCTATGATTTCACTCATATGTGGAATTTAAGAAACAAAAGAGATGAACATAGGAAAAGGGAAGGAAAAATAAGGTAGGTGAACATTATTTAAATTATTCCATAAGTAATTTAAAAGCCCAGGCTCTGGGGTTAGATCTCACACTTCTACCACCCCCTAGCTGTGTATCACTGGGCAAGTTACTTAAACTCTTAATGCCTCAGTTTTCTAATCTATAGAATGGGGATAATAAGTGTCCATGGCATGGGGTTGTTGTGAGCATTTAAAGGGGTAGTCCACGTAAACACAACACTATCTGACACAAAGCAAGTCCACGTAGAGGTTAGCTTTTTCCTTGTTTTATGTTCTTACAATTATTACTTAATAACAGTTCTTTTTATATAATCTAACTTGCAAGGCATATCTTAAAAACCCCACAGGGCAAAATATAGGGCCAGACACAGGATATAAAATGAGTAGTGTTTGGTCACTTTAGAAGAAAGTTAAGAAAGCACAGAGATAATATAGGAGAGGCAAAGTAAAAGAGGAAGGAAACACATAAAAAGATGTGAAGCTATTCCAGCTCTGTTTTATGATTAATTCTAAAGATACTAAGTATACAAGATTCTATCAATAAGTGAAATGTGAACTCTAGTTCAATTATAATGAATTTGACATTCTTC